>NW_027137164.1:0-132047 GCF_040869045.1 Eurosta solidaginis
GTAGGCTACACGAGAACGGAGACGTCGAGTAACCAAAACAAATGCGTTAAACAAATTCGTACACGTTATTTATCAATTTAACTCTAGAATTAAAGGATATACAACGAGAAACAACGTTTGATAACCTTTAAACAGTTTTAATAACTATCTCAAAAATTGTCGCTCTGATGCAAACAACTGATGAGTTATCTACTTAAATTTGTTGAACAAAACGACTTACGTATTTTAAACATGCTAACCTTTAGCCCGGTAAGCAAATTAAAAAAAAAAAACGCAATATGTAGGCTACACGAGAACGGAGACGTCGAGTAACCAAAACAAATGCGTTAAACAAATTCGTACACGTTATTTATCAATTTAACTCTAGAATTAAAGGATATACAACGAGAAACAACGTTTGACAACCTTTAAACAGTTTTAATAACTATCTCAAAAATTGTCGCTCTGATGCAAACAACTGATGAGTTATCTACTCAAATTTGTTGAACAAAACGACTTACGTATTTTAAACATGCTAACCTTTAGCCCGGTAAGCAAATTAAAAAAAAAAACGCAATATGTAGGCTACACGAGAACGGAGACGTCGAGTAACCAAAACAAATGCGTTAAACAAATTCGTACACGTTATTTATCAATTTAACTCTAGAATTAAAGGATATACAACGAGAAACAACGTTTGACAACCTTTAAACAGTTTTAATAACTATCTCAAAAATTATCGCTCTGATGCAAACAACTGATGAGTTATCTACTTAAATTTGTTGAACAAAACGACTTACGTATTTTAAACATGCTAACCTTTAGCCCGGTAAGCAAATTAAAAAAAAAAACGCAATATGTAGGCTACACGAGAACGGAGACGTCGAGTAACCAAAACAAATGCGTTAAACAAATTCGTACACGTTATTTATCAATTTAACTCTAGAATTAAAGGATATACAACGAGAAACAACGTTTGACAACCTTTAAACAGTTTTAATAACTATCTCAAAAATTATCGCTCTGATGCAAACAACTGATGAGTTATCTACTTAAATATGATGAACAAAACGACTTACGTATTTTAAACATGCTAACCTTTAGCCCGGTAAGCAAATTAAAAAAAAAACGCAATATGTAGGCTACACGAGAACGGAGACGTCGAGTAACCAAAACAAATGCGTTAAACAAATTCGTACACGTTATTTATCAATTTAACTCTAGAATTAAAGGATATACAACGAGAAACAACGTTTGACAACCTTTAAACAGTTTTAATAACTATCTCAAAAATTATCGCTCTGATGCAAACAACTGATGAGTTATCTACTTAAATTTGATGAACAAAACGACTTACGTATTTTAAACATGTTAACCTTTAGCCCGGTAAGCAAATTAAAAAAAAAAACGCAATATGTAGGCTACACGAGAACGGAGACGTCGAGTAACCAAAACAAATGCGTTAAACAAATTCGTACACGTTATTTATCAATTTAACTCTAGAATTAAAGGATATACAACGAGAAACAACGTTTGACAACCTTTAAACAGTTTTATTAACTATCTCAAAAATTATCGCTCTGATGCAAACAACTGATGAGTTATCTACTTAAATATGATGAACAAAACGACTTACGTATTTTAAACATGCTAACCTTTAGCCCGGTAAGCAAATTAAAAAAAAAACACAATATGTAGGCTACACGAGAACGGAGACGTCGAGTAACCAAAACAAATGCGTTAAACAAATTCGTACACGTTATTTATCAATTTAACTCTAGAATTAAAGGATATACAACGAGAAACAACGTTTGACAACCTTTAAACAGTTTTAATAACTATCTCAAAAACTATCGCTCTGATGCAAACAACTGATGAGTTATCTACTTAAATTTGATGAACAAAACGACTTACGTATTTTAAACATGCTAACCTTTAGCCCGGTAAGCAAATTTAAAAAAAAAAAACCCAATATGTAGGCTACACGAGAACGGAGACGTCGAGTAACCAAAACAAATGCGTTAAACAAATTCGTACACGTTATTTATCAATTTAACTCTAGAATTAAAGGATATACAACGAGAAACAACGTTTGACAACCTTTAAACAGTTTTAATAACTATCTCAAAAATTATCGCTCTGATGCAAACAACTGATGAGTTATCTACTTAAATATGATGAACAAAACGACTTACGTATTTTAAACATGCTAACCTTTAGCCCGGTAAGCAAATTAAAAAAAAAAACGCAATATGTAGGCTACACGAGAACGGAGACGTCGAGTAACCAAAACAAATGCGTTAAACAAATTCGTACACGTTATTTATCAATTTAACTCTAGAATTAAAGGATATACAACGAGAAACAACGTTTGCCAACCTTTAAACAGTTTTAATAACTATCTCAAAAATTGTCGCTCTAATGCAAACAACTGATGAGTTATCTACTTAAATATGATGAACAAAACGACTTACGTATTTTAAACATGCTAACCTTTAGCCCGGTAAGCAAATTAAAAAAAAAAACGCAATATGTAGGCTACACGAGAACGGAGACGTCGAGTAACCAAAACAAATGCGTTAAACAAATTCGTACACGTTATTTATCAATTTAACTCTAGAATTAAAGGATATACAACGAGAAACAACGTTTGACAACCTTTAAACAGTTTTAATAACTATCTCAAAAATTATCGCTCTGATGCAAACAACTGATGAGTTATCTACTTAAATATGATGAACAAAACGACTTACGTATTTTAAACATGCTAACCTTTAGCCCGGCAAGCAAATTAAAAAAAAAACGCAATATGTAGGCTACACGAGAACGGAGACGTCGAGTAACCAAAACAAATGCGTTAAACAAATTCGTACACGTTATTTATCAATTTAGCTCTAGAATTAAAGGATATACAACGAGAAACAACGTTTGACAACCTTTAAACAGTTTTAATAACTATCTCAAAAATTGTCGCTCTGATGCAAACAACTGATGAGTTATCTACTTAAATTTGTTGAACAAAACGACTTACGTATTTTAAACATGCTAACCTTTAGCCCGGTAAGCAAATTAAAAAAAAAACGCAATATGTAGGCTACACGAGAACGGAGACGTCGAGTAACCAAAAGAAATGCGTTAAACAAATTCGTACACGTTATTTATCAATTTAACTCTAGAATTAAAGGATATACAACGAGAAACAACGTTTGACAACCTTTAAACATTTTTAATAACTATCTCAAAAATTATCGCTCTGATGCAAACAACTGTCGAGTTATCTACTTAAATTTGATGAACAAACCGACTTACGTATTTTAAACATGCTAACCTTTAGCCCGGTAAGCAAATTAAAAAAAAACACGCAATATGTAGGCTACACGAGAACGGAGACGTCGAGTAACCAAAACAAATGTGTTAAACAAATTCGTACACGTTATTTATCAATTTAACTCTAGAATTAAAGGATATACAACGAGAAACAACGTTTGACAACCTTTAAACAGTTTTAATAACTATCTCAAAAATTATCGCTCTGATGCAAACAACTGATGAGTTATCTACTTAAATTTGATGAACAAAACGACTTACGTATTTTAAACATGCTAACCTTTAGCCCGGTAAGCAAATTAAAAAAAAAACGCAATATGTAGGCTACACGAGAACGGAGACGTCGAGTAACCAAAACAAATGCGTTAAACAAATTCGTACACGTTATTTATCAATTTAACTCTAGAATTAAAGGATATACAACGAGAAACAACGTTTGACAACCTTTAAACAGTTTTAATAACTATCTCAAAAATTATCGCTCTGATGCAAACAACTGATGAGTTATCTACTTAAATTTGTTGAACAAAACGACTTACGTATTTTAAACATGCTAACCTTTAGCCCGGTAAGCAAATTAAAAAAAAAAACGCAATATGTAGGCTACACGAGAACGGAGACGTCGAGTAACCAAAACAAATGCGTTAAACAAATTCGTACACGTTATTTATCAATTTAACTCTAGAATTAAAGGATATACAACGAGAAACAACGTTTGACAACCTTTAAACAGTTTTAATAACTATCTCAAAAATTATCGCTCTGATGCAAACAACTGATGAGTTATCTACTTAAATTTGATGAACAAAACGACTTACGTATTTTAAACATGCTAACCTTTAGCCCGGTAAGCAAATTAAAAAAAAAACGCAATATGTAGGCTACACGAGAACGGAGACGTCGAGTAACCAAAACAAATGCGTTAAACAAATTCGTACACGTTATTTATCAATTTAACTCTAGAATTAAAGGATATACAACGAGAAACAACGTTTGACAACCTTTAAACAGTTTTAATAACTATCTCAAAAATTATCGCTCTGATGCAAACAACTGATGAGTTATCTACTTAAATTTGATGAACAAAACGACTTACGTATTTTAAACATGCTAACCTTTAGCCCGGTAAGCAAATTAAAAAAAAAACGCAATATGTAGGCTACACGAGAACGGAGACGTCGAGTAACCAAAACAAATGCGTTAAACAAATTCGTACACGTTATTTATCAATTTAACTCTAGAATTAAAGGATATACAACGAGAAACAACGTTTGACAACCTTTAAACAGTTTTAATAACTATCTCAAAAATTATCGCTCTGATGCAAACAACTGATGAGTTATCTACTTAAATATGATGAACAAAACGACTTACGTATTTTAAACATGCTAACCTTTAGCCCGGTAAGCAAATTAAAAAAAAAACGCAATATGTAGCCTACACGAGAACGGAGACGTCGAGTAACCAAAACAAATGCGTTAAACAAATTCGTACACGTTATTTATCAATTTAACTCTAGAATTAAACGATATACAACGAGAAACAACGTTTGACAACCTTTAAACAGTTTTAATAACTATCTCAAAAATTATCGCTCTGATGCAAACAACTGATGAGTTATCTACTTAAATTTGTTGAACAAAACGACTTACGTATTTTAAACATGCTAACCTTTAGCCCGGTAAGCAAATTAAAAAAAAAACGCAATATGTAGGCTACACGAGAACGGAGACGTCGAGTAACCAAAACAAATGCGTTAAACAAATTCGTACACGTTATTTATCAATTTAACTCTAGAATTAAAGGATATACAACGAGAAACAACGTTTGACAACCTTTAAACAATTTTAATAACTATCTCAAAAATTATCGCTTTGATGCAAACAACTGATGAGTTATCTACTTAAATATGATGAACAAAACGACTTACGTATTTTAAACATGCTAACCTTTAGCCCGGTAAGCAAATTAAAAAAAAAAAACGCAATATGTAGGCTACACGAGAACGGAGACGTCGAGTAACCAAAACAAATGCGATAAACAAATTCGTACACGTTATTTATCAATTTAACTCTAGAATTAAAAGATATACAACAAGAAACAACGTTTGACAACCTTAAAACAGTTTTAATAACTATCTCAAAAATTGTCGCTCTGATGCAAACAACTGATGAGTTATCTACTTAAATATGATGAACAAAACGACTTACGTATTTTAAACATGCTAACCTTTAGCCCGGTAAGCAAATTAAAAAAAAAAACGCAATATGTAGGCTACACGAGAACGGAGACGTCGAGTAACCAAAACAAATGCGTTAAACAAATTCGTACACGTTATTTATCAATTTAACTCTAGAATTAAAGGATATACAACGAGAAACAACGTTTGACAACCTTTAAACAGTTTTAATAACTATCTCAAAAATTGTCGCTCTGAGGCAAACAACTGATGTGTTATCTACTTAAATTTGATGAACAAAACGACTTACGTATTTTAAACATGCTAACCTTTAGCCCGGTAAGCAAATTAAAAAAAAAAACGCAATATGTAGGCTACACGAGAACGGAGACGTCGAGTAACCAAAACAAATGCGTTAAACAAATTCGTACACGTTATTTATCAATTTAACTCTAGAATTAAAGGATATACAACGAGAAACAACGTTTGACAACCTTTAAACAGTTTTAATAACTATCTCAAAAATTATCGCTCTGATGCAAACAACTGATGAGTTATCTACTTAAATATGATGAACAAAACGACTTACGTATTTTAAACATGCTAACCTTTAGCCCGGTAAGCAAATTAAAAAAAAAAACGCAATATGTAGGCTACACGAGAACGGAGACGTCGAGTAACCAAAACAAATGCGTTAAACAAATTCGTACACGTTATTTATCAATTTAACTCTAGAATTAAAGGATATACAACGAGAAACAACGTTTGACAACCTTTAAACAGTTTTAATAACTATTTCAAAAATTGTCGCTCTGATGCAAACAACTGATGAGTTATCTACTTAAATTTGATGAACAAAACGACTTACGTATTTTAAACATGCTAACCTTTAGCCCGGTAAGCAAATTAAAAAAAAAAACGCAATATGTAGGCTACACGAGAACGGAGACGTCGAGTAACCAAAACAAATGCGTTAAACAAATTCGTACACGTTATTTATCAATTTAACTCTAGAATTAAAGGATATACAACGAGAAACAACGTTTGACAACCTTTAAACAGTTTTAATAACTATCTCAAAAATTATCGCTCTGATGCAAACAACTGATGAGTTATCTACTTAAATTTGATGAACAAAACGACTTACGTATTTTAAACATGCTAACCTTTAGCCCGGTAAGCAAATTAAAAAAAAAAACGCAATATGTAGGCTACACGAGAACGGAGACGTCGAGTAACCAAAACAAATGCGTTAAACAAATTCGTACACGTTATTTATCAATTTAACTCTAGAATTAAAGGATATACAACGAGAAACAACGTTTGACAACCTTTAAACAGTTTTAATAACTATCTCAAAAATTATCGCTCTGATGCAAACAACTGATGAGTTATCTACTTAAATATGATGAACAAAACGACTTACGTATTTTAAACATGCTAACCTTTAGCCCGGTAAGCAAATTAAAAAAAAAATGCAATATGTAGGCTACACGAGAACGGAGACGTCGAGTAACCAAAACAAATGCGTTAAACAAATTCGTACACGTTATTTATCAATTTAACTCTAGAATTAAAGGATATACAACGAGAAACAACGTTTGACAACCTTTAAACAGTTTTAATAACTATCTCAAAAATTATCGCTCTGATGCAAACAACTGATGAGTTATCTACTTAAATATGATGAACAAAACGACTTACGTATTTTAAACATGCTAACCTTTAGCCCGGTAAGCAAATTAAAAAAAAAAAACGCAATATGTAGGCTACACGAGAACGGAGACGTCGAGTAACCAAAACAAATGCGTTAAACAAATTCGTACACGTTATTTATCAATTTAACTCTAGAATTAAAGGATATACAACGAGAAACAACGTTTGACAACCTTTAAACAGTTTCAATAACTATCTCAAAAATTATCGCTCTGATGCAAACAACTGATGAGTTATCTACTTAAATTTGATGAACAAAACGACTTACGTATTTTAAACATGCTAACCTTTAGCCCGGTAAGCAAATTAAAAAAAAAAAACGCAATATGTAGGCTACACGAGAACGGAGACGTCGAGTAACCAAAACAAATGCGTTAAACAAATTCGTACACGTTATTTATCAATTTAACTCTAGAATTAAAGGATATACAACGAGAAACAACGTTTGACAACCTTTAAACAGTTTTAATAACTATCTCAAAAATTATCGCTCTGATGCAAACAACTGATGAGTTATCTACTTAAATATGATGAACAAAACGACTTACGTATTTTAAACATGCTAACCTTTAGCCCGGTAAGCAAATTAAAAAAAAAAACGCAATATGTAGGCTACACGAGAACGGAGACGTCGAGTAACCAAAACAAATGCGTTAAACAAATTCGTACACGTTATTTATCAATTTAATTCTAGAATTAAAGGATATACAACGAGAAACAACGTTTGACAACCTTTAAACAGTTTTAATAACTATCTCAAAAATTATCGCTCTGATGCAAACAACTGATGAGTTATCTACTTAAATTTGATGAACAAAACGACTTACGTATTTTAAACATGCTAACCTTTAGCCCGGTAAGCAAATTAAAAAAAAAAACGCAATATGTAGGCTACAAGAGAACGGAGACGTCGAGTAACCAAAACAAATGCGTTAAACAAATTCGTACACGTTATTTATCAATTTAACTCTAGAATTAAAGGATATACAACGAGAAACAACGTTTGACAACCTTTAAACAGTTTTAATAACTATCTCAAAAATTATCGCTCTGATGCAAACAACTGACGAGTTATCTACTTAAATTTGATGAACAAAACGACTTACGTATTTTAAACATGCTAACCTTTAGCCCGGTAAGCAAATTAAAAAAAAAAACGCAATATGTAGGCTACACGAGAACGGAGACGTCGAGTAACCAAAACAAATGCGTTAAACAAATTCGTACACGTTATTTATCAATTTAACTCTAGAATTAAAGGATATACAACGAGAAACAACGTTTGACAACCTTTAAACAGTTTTAATAACTATCTCAAAAATTATCGCTCTGATGCAAACAACTGATGAGTTATCTACTTAAATATGATGAACAAAACGACTTACGTATTTTAAACATGCTAACCTTTAGCCCGGTAAGCAAATTAAAAAAAAAACGCAATATGTGGGCTACACGAGAACGGAGACGTCGAGTAACCAAAACAAATGCGTTAAACAAATTCGTACACGTTATTTATCAATTTAACTCTAGAATTAAAGGATATACAACGAGAAACAACGTTTGACAACCTTTAAACAGTTTTAATAACTATCTCAAAAATTATCGCTCTGATGCAAACAACTGATGAGTTATCTACTTAAATTTGATGAACAAAACGACTTACGTATTTTAAACATGCTAACCTTTAGCCCGGTAAGCAAATTAAAAAAAAAAACGCAATATGTAGGCTACACGAGAACGGAGACGTCGAGTAACCAAAACAAATGCGTCGTACACGTTATTTATCAATTTAACTCTAGAATTAAAGGATATACAACGAGAAACAACGTTTGACAACCTTTAAACAGTTTTAATAACTATCTCAAAAATTAACGCTCTGATGCAAACAACTGATGAGTTATCTACTTAAATATGATGAACAAAACGACTTACGTATTTTAAACATGCTAACCTTTAGCCCGGTAAGCAAATTAAAAAAAAACGCAATATGTAGGCTACACGAGAACGGAGACGTCGAGTAACCAAAACAAATGCGTTAAACAAATTCGTACACGTTATTTATCAATTTAACTCTAGAATTAAAGGATATACAACGAGAAACAACGTTTGACAACCTTTAAACAGTTTTAATAACTATCTCAAAAATTATCGCTCTGATGCAAACAACTGATGAGTTATCTACTTAAATTTGATGAACAAAACGACTTACGTATTTTAAACATGCTAACCTTTAGCCCGGTAAGCAAATTAAAAAAAAAACGCAATATGTAGGCTACACGAGAACGGAGACGTCGAGTAACCAAATCAAATGCGTTAAACAAATTCGTACACGTTATTTATCAATTTAACTCTAGAATTAAAGGATATACAACGAGAAACAACGTTTGACAACCTTTAAACAGTTTTAATAACTATCTCAAAAATTATCGCTCTGATGCAAACAACTGACGAGTTATCTACTTAAATTTGATGAACAAAACGACTTACGTATTTTAAACATGCTAACCTTTAGCCCGGTAAGCAAATTAAAAAAAAAACGCAATATGTAGGCTACACGAGAACGGAGACGTCGAGTAACCAAAACAAATGCGTTAAACAAATTCGTACACGTTATTTATCAATTTAACTCTAGAATTAAAGGATATACAACGAGAAACAACGTTTGACAACCTTTAAACAGTTTTAATAACTATCTCAAAAATTATCGGTCTGATGCAAACAACTGATGAGTTATCTACTTAAATATGATGAACAAAACGACTTACGTATTTTAAACATGCTAACCTTTAGCCCGGTAAGCAAATTAAAAAAAAAACGCAATATGTAGGCTACACGAGAACGGAGACGTCGAGTAACCAAAACAAATGCGTTAAACAAATTCGTACACGTTATTTATCAATTTAACTCTAGAATTAAAGGATATACAACGAGAAACAACGTTTGACAACCTTTAAACAGTTTTAATAACTATCTCAAAAATTATCGCTCTGATGCAAACAACTGATGAGTTATCTACTTAAATATGATGAACAAAACGACTTACGTATTTTAAACATGCTAACCTTTAGCCCGGTAAGCAAATTAAAAAAAAAACGCAATATGTAGGCTACACGAGAACGGAGACGTCGAGTAACCAAAACAAATGCGTTAAACAAATTCGTACACGTTATTTATCAATTTAACTCTAGAATTAAAGGATATACAACGAGAAACAACGTTTGACAACCTTTAAACAGTTTTAATAACTATCTCAAAAATTATCGCTCTGATGCAAACAACTGATGAGTTATCTACTCAAATTTGTTGAACAAAACGACTTACGTATTTTAAACATGCTAACCTTTAGCCCGGTAAGCAAATTAAAAAAAAAACGCAATATGTAGGCTACACGAGAACGGAGACGTCGAGTAACCAAAACAAATGCGTTAAACAAATTCGTACACGTTATTTATCAATTTAACTCTAGAATTAAAGGATATACAACGAGAAACAACGTTTGACAACCTTTAAACAGTTTTAATAACTATCTCAAAAATTATCGCTCTGATGCAAACAACTGATGAGTTATCTACTTAAATATGATGAACAAAACGACTTACGTATTTTAAACATGCTAACCTTTAGCCCGGTAAGCAAATTAAAAAAAAAATGCAATATGTAGGCTACACGAGAACGGAGACGTCGAGTAACCAAAACAAATGCGTTAAACAAATTCGTACACGTTATTTATCAATTTAACTCTAGAATTAAAGGATATACAACGAGAAACAACGTTTGACAACCTTTAAACAGTTTTAATAACTATCTCAAAAATTATCGCTCTGATGCAAACAACTGATGAGTTATCTACTTAAATATGATGAACAAAACGACTTACGTATTTTAAACATGCTAACCTTTAGCCCGGTAAGCAAATTAAAAAAAAAAACGCAATATGTAGGCTACACGAGAACGGAGACGTCGAGTAACCAAAACAAATGCGTTAAACAAATTCGTACACGCTATTTATCAATTTAACTCTAGAATTAAAGGATATACAACGAGAAACAACGTTTGACAACCTTTAAACAGTTTCAATAACTATCTCAAAAATTATCGCTCTGATGCAAACAACTGATGAGTTATCTACTTAAATTTGATGAACAAAACGACTTACGTATTTTAAACATGCTAACCTTTAGCCCGGTAAGCAAATTAAAAAAAAAAACGCAATATGTAGGCTACACGAGAACGGAGACGTCGAGTAACCAAAACAAATGCGTTAAACAAATTCGTACACGTTATTTATCAATTTAACTCTAGAATTAAAGGATATACAACGAGAAACAACGTTTGACAACCTTTAAACAGTTTTAATAACTATCTCAAAAATTATCGCTCTGATGCAAACAACTGATGAGTTATCTACTTAAATATGATGAACAAAACGACTTACGTATTTTAAACATGCTAACCTTTAGCCCGGTAAGCAAATTAAAAAAAAAACGCAATATGTAGGCTACACGAGAACGGAGACGTCGAGTAACCAAAACAAATGCGTTAAACAAATTCGTACACGTTATTTATCAATTTAATTCTAGAATTAAAGGATATACAACGAGAAACAACGTTTGACAACCTTTAAACAGTTTTAATAACTATCTCAAAAATTATCGCTCTGATGCAAACAACTGATGAGTTATCTACTTAAATTTGATGAACAAAACGACTTACGTATTTTAAACATGCTAACCTTTAGCCCGGTAAGCAAATTAAAAAAAAAACGCAATATGTAGGCTACAAGAGAACGGAGACGTCGAGTAACCAAAACAAATGCGTTAAACAAATTCGTACACGTTATTTATCAATTTAACTCTAGAATTAAAGGATATACAACGAGAAACAACGTTTGACAACCTTTAAACAGTTTTAATAACTATCTCAAAAATTATCGCTCTGATGCAAACAACTGACGAGTTATCTACTTAAATTTGATGAACAAAACGACTTACGTATTTTAAACATGCTAACCTTTAGCCCGGTAAGCAAATTAAAAAAAAAACGCAATATGTAGGCTACACGAGAACGGAGACGTCGAGTAACCAAAACAAATGCGTTAAACAAATTCGTACACGTTATTTATCAATTTAACTCTAGAATTAAAGGATATACAACGAGAAACAACGTTTGACAACCTTTAAACAGTTTTAATAACTATCTCAAAAATTATCGCTCTGATGCAAACAACTGATGAGTTATCTACTTAAATATGATGAACAAAACGACTTACGTATTTTAAACATGCTAACCTTTAGCCCGGTAAGCAAATTAAAAAAAAAACGCAATATGTGGGCTACACGAGAACGGAGACGTCGAGTAACCAAAACAAATGCGTTAAACAAATTCGTACACGTTATTTATCAATTTAACTCTAGAATTAAAGGATATACAACGAGAAACAACGTTTGACAACCTTTAAACAGTTTTAATAAATATCTCAAAAATTATCGCTCTGATGCAAACAACTGATGAGTTATCTACTTAAATTTGATGAACAAAACGACTTACGTATTTTAAACATGCTAACCTTTAGCCCGGTAAGCAAATTAAAAAAAAAACGCAATATGTAGGCTACACGAGAACGGAGACGTCGAGTAACCAAAACAAATGCGTTAAACAAATTCGTACACGTTATTTATCAATTTAACTCTAGAATTAAAGGATATACAACGAGAAACAACGTTTGACAACCTTTAAACAGTTTTAATAACTATCTCAAAAATTATCGCTCTGATGCAAACAACTGATGAGTTATCTACTTAAATATGATGAACAAAACGACTTACGTATTTTAAACATGCTAACCTTTAGCCCGGTAAGCAAATTAAAAAAAAACGCAATATGTAGGCTACACGAGAACGGAGACGTCGAGTAACCAAAACAAATGCGTTAAACAAATTCGTACACGTTATTTATCAATTTAACTCTAGAATTAAAGGATATACAACGAGAACCAACGTTTGACAACCTTTAAACAGTTTTAATAACTATCTCAAAAATTATCGCTCTGATGCAAACAACTGATGAGTTATCTACTTAAATTTGATGAACAAAACGACTTACGTATTTTAAACATGCTAACCTTTAGCCCGGTAAGCAAATTAAAAAAAAAACGCAATATGTAGGCTACACGAGAACGGAGACGTCGAGTAACCAAATCAAATGCGTTAAACAAATTCGTACACGTTATTTATCAATTTAACTCTAGAATTAAAGGATATACAACGAGAAACAACGTTTGACAACCTTTAAACAGTTTTAATAACTATCTCAAAAATTATCGCTCTGATGCAAACAACTGACGAGTTATCTACTTAAATTTGATGAACAAAACGACTTACGTATTTTAAACATGCTAACCTTTAGCCCGGTAAGCAAATTAAAAAAAAAACGCAATATGTAGGCTACACGAGAACGGAGACGTCGAGTAACCAAAACAAATGCGTTAAACAAATTCGTACACGTTATTTATCAATTTAACTCTAGAATTAAAGGATATACAACGAGAAACAACGTTTGACAACCTTTAAACAGTTTTAATAACTATCTCAAAAATTATCGCTCTGATGCAAACAACTGATGAGTTATCTACTTAAATATGATGAACAAAACGACTTACGTATTTTAAACATGCTAACCTTTAGCCCGGTAAGCAAATTAAAAAAAAAACGTAATATGTGGGCTACACGAGAACGGAGACGTCGAGTAACCAAAACAAATGCGTTAAACAAATTCGTACACGTTATTTATCAATTTAACTCTAGAATTAAAGGATATACAACGAGAAACAACGTTTGACAACCTTTAAACAGTTTTAATAACTATCTCAAAAATTATCGCTCTGATGCAAACAACTGATGAGTTATCTACTTAAATTTGATGAACAAAACGACTTACGTATTTTAAACATGCTAACCTTTAGCCCGGTAAGCAAATTAAAAAAAAAACGCAATATGTAGGCTACACGAGAACGGAGACGTCGAGTAACCAAAACAAATGCGTTAAACAAATTCGTACACGTTATTTATCAATTTAACTCTAGAATTAAAGGATATACAACGAGAAACAACGTTTGACAACCTTTAAACAGTTTTAATAACTATCTCAAAAATTATCGCTCTGATGCAAACAACTGGCGAGTTATCTACTTAAATTTGATGAACAAAACGACTTACGTATTTTAAACATGCTAACCTTTAGCCCGGTAAGCAAATTAAAAAAAAACGCAATATGTAGGCTACACGAGAACGGAGACGTCGAGTAACCAAAACAAATGCGTTAAACAAATTCGTACACGTTATTTATCAATTTAACTCTAGAATTAAAGGATATACAACGAGAAACAACGTTTGACAACCTTTAAACAGTTTTAATAACTATCTCAAAAATTATCGCTCTGATGCAAACAACTGATGAGTTATCTACTTAAATATGATGAACAAAACGACTTACATATTTTAAACATGCTAACCTTTAGCCCGGTAAGCAAATTAAAAAAAAAACGCAATATGTGGGCTACGCGAGAACGGAGACGTCGAGTAACCAAAACAAATGCGTTAAACAAATTCGTACACGCTATTTATCAATTTAACTCTAGAATTAAAGGATATACAACGAGAAACAACGTTTGACTACCTTTAAACAGTTTTAATAACTATCTCAAAAATTATCGCTCTGATGCAAACAACTGATGAGTTATCTACTTAAATATGATGAACAAAACGACTTACGTATTTTAAACATGCTAACCTTTAGCCCGGTAAGCAAATTAAAAAAAAAACGCAATATGTGGGCTACACGAGAACGGAGACGTCGAGTAACCAAAACAAATGCGTTAAACAAATTCGTACACGTTATTTATCAATTTAACTCTAGAATTAAAGGATATACAACGAGAAACAACGTTTGACAACCTTTAAACAGTTTTAATAACTATCTCAAAAATTATCGCTCTGATGCAAACAACTGATGAGTTATCTACTTAAATTTGATGAACAAAACGACTTACGTATTTTAAACATGCTAACCTTTAGCCCGGTAAGCAAATTAAAAAAAAACGCAATATGTGGGCTACACGAGAACGGAGACGTCGAGTAACCAAAACAAATGCGTTAAACAAATTCGTACACGTTATTTATCAATTTAACTCTAGAATTAAAGGATATACAACGAGAAACAACGTTTGACAACCTTTAAATAGTTTTAATAACTATCTCAAAAATTATCGCTCTGATGCAAACAACTGATGAGTTATCTACTTAAATATGATGAACAAAACGACTTACGTATTTTAAACATGCTAACCTTTAGCCCGGTAAGCAAATTAAAAAAAAACGCAATATGTAGGCTACACGAGAACGGAGACGTCGAGTAACCAAAACAAATGCGTTAAACAAATTCGTACACGTTATTTATCAATTTAACTCTAGAATTAAAGGATATACAACGGGAAACAACGTTTGACAACCTTTAAACAGTTTTAATAACTATCTCAAAAATTATCGCTCTGATGCAAACAACTGATGAGTTATCTACTTAAATTTGATGAACAAAACGACTTACGTATTTTAAACATGCTAACCTTTAGCCCGGTAAGCAAATTAAAAAAAAACGCAATATGTAGGCTACACGAGAACGGAGACGTCGAGTAACCAAAACAAATGCGTTAAACAAATTCGTACACGTTATTTATCAATTTAACTCTAGAATTAAAGGATATACAACGAGAAACAACGTTTGACAACCTTTAAACAGTTTTAATAACTATCTCAAAAATTATCGCTCTGATGCAAACAACTGATGAGTTATCTACTTAAATATGATGAACAAAACGACTTACGTATTTTAAACATGCTAACCTTTAGCCCGGTAAGCAAATTAAAAAAAAAACGCAATATGTAGGCTACACGAGAACGGAGACGTCGAGTAACCAAAACAAATGCGTTAAACAAATTCGTACACGTTATTTATCAATTTAACTCTAGAATTAAAGGATATACAACGAGAAACAACGTTTGACAACCTTTAAACAGTTTTAATAACTATCTCAAAAATTATCGCTCTGATGCAAACAACTGATGAGTTATCTACTCAAATTTGTTGAACAAATCGACTTACGTATTTTAAACATGCTAACCTTTAGCCCGGTAAGCAAATTAAAAAAAAAACGCAATATGTAGGCTACACGAGAACGGAGACGTCGAGTAACCAAAACAAATGCGTTAAACAAATTCGTACACGTTATTTATCAATTTAGCTCTAGAATTAAAGGATATACAACGAGAAACAACGTTTGACAACCTTTAAACAGTTTTAATAACTATCTCAAAAATTATCGCTCTGATGCAAACAACTGATGAGTTATCTACTTAAATATGATGAACAAAACGACTTACGTATTTTAAACATGCTAACCTTTAGCCCGGTAAGCAAATTAAAAAAAAATGCAATATGTAGGCTACACGAGAACGGAGACGTCGAGTAACCAAAACAAATGCGTTAAACAAATTCGTACACGTTATTTATCAATTTAACTCTAGAATTAAAGGATATACAACGAGAAACAACGTTTGACAACCTTTAAACAGTTTTAATAACTATCTCAAAAATTATCGCTCTGATGCAAACAACTGATGAGTTATCTACTTAAATATGATGAACAAAACGACTTACGTATTTTAAACATGCTAACCTTTAGCCCGGTAAGCAAATTAAAAAAAAAAACGCAATATGTAGGCTACACGAGAACGGAGACGTCGAGTAACCAAAACAAATGCGTTAAACAAATTCGTACACGTTATTTATCAATTTAACTCTAGAATTAAAGGATATACAACGAGAAACAACGTTTGACAACCTTTAAACAGTTTCAATAACTATCTCAAAAATTATCGCTCTGATGCAAACAACTGATGAGTTATCTACTTAAATTTGATGAACAAAACGACTTACGTATTTTAAACATGCTAACCTTTAGCCCGGTAAGCAAATTAAAAAAAAAAACGCAATATGTAGGCTACACGAGAACGGAGACGTCGAGTAACCAAAACAAATGCGTTAAACAAATTCGTACACGTTATTTATCAATTTAACTCTAGAATTAAAGGATATACAACGAGAAACAACGTTTGACAACCTTTAAACAGTTTTAATAACTATCTCAAAAATTATCGCTCTGATGCAAACAACTGATGAGTTATCTACTTAAATATGATGAACAAAACGACTTACGTATTTTAAACATGCTAACCTTTAGCCCGGTAAGCAAATTAAAAAAAAAACGCAATATGTAGGCTACACGAGAACGGAGACGTCGAGTAACCAAAACAAATGCGTTAAACAAATTCGTACACGTTATTTATCAATTTAATTCTAGAATTAAAGGATATACAACGAGAAACAACGTTTGACAACCTTTAAACAGTTTTAATAACTATCTCAAAAATTATCGCTCTGATGCAAACAACTGATGAGTTATCTACTTAAATTTGATGAACAAAACGACTTACGTATTTTAAACATGCTAACCTTTAGCCCGGTAAGCAAATTAAAAAAAAAACGCAATATGTAGGCTACAAGAGAACGGAGACGTCGAGTAACCAAAACAAATGCGTTAAACAAATTCGTACACGTTATTTATCAATTTAACTCTAGAATTAAAGGATATACAACGAGAAACAACGTTTGACAACCTTTAAACAGTTTTAATAACTATCTCAAAAATTATCGCTCTGATGCAAACAACTGACGAGTTATCTACTTAAATTTGATGAACAAAACGACTTACGTATTTTAAACATGCTAACCTTTAGCCCGGTAAGCAAATTAAAAAAAAAACGCAATATGTAGGCTACACGAGAACGGAGACGTCGAGTAACCAAAACAAATGCGTTAAACAAATTCGTACACGTTATTTATCAATTTAACTCTAGAATTAAAGGATATACAACGAGAAACAACGTTTGACAACCTTTAAACAGTTTTAATAACTATCTCAAAAATTATCGCTCTGATGCAAACAACTGATGAGTTATCTACTTAAATATGATGAACAAAACGACTTACGTATTTTAAACATGCTAACCTTTAGCCCGGTAAGCAAATTAAAAAAAAAACGCAATATGTGGGCTACACGAGAACGGAGACGTCGAGTAACCAAAACAAATGCGTTAAACAAATTCGTACACGTTATTTATCAATTTAACTCTAGAATTAAAGGATATACAACGAGAAACAACGTTTGACAACCTTTAAACAGTTTTAATAACTATCTCAAAAATTATCGCTCTGATGCAAACAACTGATGAGTTATCTACTTAAATTTGATGAACAAAACGACTTACGTATTTTAAACATGCTAACCTTTAGCCCGGTAAGCAAATTAAAAAAAAAACGCAATATGTAGGCTACACGAGAACGGAGACGTCGAGTAACCAAAACAAATGCGTTAAACAAATTCGTACACGTTATTTATCAATTTAACTCTAGAATTAAAGGATATACAACGAGAAACAACGTTTGACAACCTTTAAACAGTTTTAATAACTATCTCAAAAATTATCGCTCTGATGCAAACAACTGATGAGTTATCTACTTAAATATGATGAACAAAACGACTTACGTATTTTAAACATGCTAACCTTTAGCCCGGTAAGCAAATTAAAAAAAACGCAATATGTAGGCTACACGAGAACGGAGACGTCGAGTAACCAAAACAAATGCGTTAAACAAATTCGTACACGTTATTTATCAATTTAACTCTAGAATTAAAAGGATATACAACGAGAAACAACGTTTGACAACCTTTAAACAGTTTTAATAACTATCTCAAAAATTATCGCTCTGATGCAAACAACTGATGAGTTATCTACTTAAATTTGATGAACAAAACGACTTACGTATTTTAAACATGCTAACCTTTAGCCCGGTAAGCAAATTAAAAAAAAAACGCAATATGTAGGCTACACGAGAACGGAGACGTCGAGTAACCAAATCAAATGCGTTAAACAAATTCGTACACGTTATTTATCAATTTAACTCTAGAATTAAAGGATATACAACGAGAAACAACGTTTGACAACCTTTAAACAGTTTTAATAACTATCTCAAAAATTATCGCTCTGATGCAAACAACTGACGAGTTATCTACTTAAATTTGATGAACAAAACGACTTACGTATTTTAAACATGCTAACCTTTAGCCCGGTAAGCAAATTAAAAAAAAAACGCAATATGTAGGCTACACGAGAACGGAGACGTCGAGTAACCAAAACAAATGCGTTAAACAAATTCGTACACGTTATTTATCAATTTAACTCTAGAATTAAAGGATATACAACGAGAAACAACGTTTGACAACCTTTAAACAGTTTTAATAACTATCTCAAAAATTATCGCTCTGATGCAAACAACTGATGAGTTATCTACTTAAATATGATGAACAAAACGACTTACGTATTTTAAACATGCTAACCTTTAGCCCGGTAAGCAAATTAAAAAAAAAACGTAATATGTGGGCTACACGAGAACGGAGACGTCGAGTAACCAAAACAAATGCGTTAAACAAATTCGTACACGTTATTTATCAATTTAACTCTAGAATTAAAGGATATACAACGAGAAACAACGTTTGACAACCTTTAAACAGTTTTAATAACTATCTCAAAAATTATCGCTCTGATGCAAACAACTGATGAGTTATCTACTTAAATTTGATGAACAAAACGACTTACGTATTTTAAACATGCTAACCTTTAGCCCGGTAAGCAAATTAAAAAAAAACGCAATATGTAGGCTACACGAGAACGGAGACGTCGAGTAACCAAAACAAATGCGTTAAACAAATTCGTACACGTTATTTATCAATTTAACTCTAGAATTAAAGGATATACAACGAGAAACAACGTTTGACAACCTTTAAACAGTTTTAATAACTATCTCAAAAATTATCGCTCTGATGCAAACAACTGGCGAGTTATCTACTTAAATTTGATGAACAAAACGACTTACGTATTTTAAACATGCTAACCTTTAGCCCGGTAAGCAAATTAAAAACAAACGCAATATGTAGGCTACACGAGAACGGAGACGTCGAGTAACCAAAACAAATGCGTTAAACAAATTCGTACACGTTATTTATCAATTTAACTCTAGAATTAAAGGATATACAACGAGAAACAACGTTTGACAACCTTTAAACAGTTTTAATAACTATCTCAAAAATTATCGCTCTGATGCAAACAACTGATGAGTTATCTACTTAAATATGATGAACAAAACGACTTACATATTTTAAACATGCTAACCTTTAGCCCGGTAAGCAAATTAAAAAAAAAACGCAATATGTGGGCTACGCGAGAACGGAGACGTCGAGTAACCAAAACAAATGCGTTAAACAAATTCGTACACGCTATTTATCAATTTAACTCTAGAATTAAAGGATATACAACGAGAAACAACGTTTGACTACCTTTAAACAGTTTTAATAACTATCTCAAAAATTATCGCTCTGATGCAAACAACTGATGAGTTATCTACTTAAATATGATGAACAAAACGACTTACGTATTTTAAACATGCTAACCTTTAGCCCGGTAAGCAAATTAAAAAAAAAACGCAATATGTGGGCTACACGAGAACGGAGACGTCGAGTAACCAAAACAAATGCGTTAAACAAATTCGTACACGTTATTTATCAATTTAACTCTAGAATTAAAGGATATACAACGAGAAACAACGTTTGACAACCTTTAAACAGTTTTAATAACTATCTCAAAAATTATCGCTCTGATGCAAACAACTGATGAGTTATCTACTTAAATTTGATGAACAAAACGACTTACGTATTTTAAACATGCTAACCTTTAGCCCGGTAAGCAAATTAAAAAAAAAACGCAATATGTGGGCTACACGAGAACGGAGACGTCGAGTAACCAAAACAAATGCGTTAAACAAATTCGTACACGTTATTTATCAATTTAACTCTAGAATTAAAGGATATACAACGAGAAACAACGTTTGACAACCTTTAAATAGTTTTAATAACTATCTCAAAAATTATCGCTCTGATGCAAACAACTGATGAGTTATCTACTTAAATATGATGAACAAAACGACTTACGTATTTTAAACATGCTAACCTTTAGCCCGGTAAGCAAATTAAAAAAAAACGCAATATGTAGGCTACACGAGAACGGAGACGTCGAGTAACCAAAACAAATGCGTTAAACAAATTCGTACACGTTATTTATCAATTTAACTCTAGAATTAAAGGATATACAACGAGAAACAACGTTTGACAACCTTTAAACAGTTTTAATAACTATCTCAAAAATTATCGCTCTGATGCAAACAACTGATGAGTTATCTACTTAAATTTGATGAACAAAACGACTTACGTATTTTAAACATGCTAACCTTTAGCCCGGTAAGCAAATTAAAAAAAAACGCAATATGTAGGCTACACGAGAACGGAGACGTCGAGTAACCAAAACAAATGCGTTAAACAAATTCGTACACGTTATTTATCAATTTAACTCTAGAATTAAAGGATATACAACGAGAAACAACGTTTGACAACCTTTAAACAGTTTTAATAACTATCTCAAAAATTATCGCTCTGATGCAAACAACTGATGAGTTATCTACTTAAATATGATGAACAAAACGACTTACGTATTTTAAACATGCTAACCTTTAGCCCGGTAAGCAAATTAAAAAAAAAACGCAATATGTAGGCTACACGAGAACGGAGACGTCGAGTAACCAAAACAAATGCGTTAAACAAATTCGTACACGTTATTTATCAATTTAACTCTAGAATTAAAGGATATACAACGAGAAACAACGTTTGACAACCTTTAAACAGTTTTAATAACTATCTCAAAAATTATCGCTCTGATGCAAACAACTGATGAGTTATCTACTCAAATTTGTTGAACAAAACGACTTACGTATTTTAAACATGCTAACCTTTAGCCCGGTAAGCAAATTAAAAAAAAAACGCAATATGTAGGCTACACGAGAACGGAGACGTCGAGTAACCAAAACAAATGCGTTAAACAAATTCGTACACGTTATTTATCAATTTAACTCTAGAATTAAAGGATATACAACGAGAAACAACGTTTGACAACCTTTAAACAGTTTTAATAACTATCTCAAAAATTATCGCTCTGATGCAAACAACTGATGAGTTATCTACTTAAATTTGATGAACAAAACGACTTACGTATTTTAAACATGCTAACCTTTAGCCCGGTAAGCAAATTAAAAAAAAACGCAATATGTAGGCTACGCGAGAACGGAGACGTCGAGTAACCAAAACAAATGCGTTAAACAAATTCGTACACGTTATTTATCAATTTAACTCTAGAATTAAAGGATATACAACGAGAAACAACGTTTGACAACCTTTAAACAGTTTTAATAACTATCTCAAAAATTATCGCTCTGATGCAAACAACTGATGGGTTATCTACTCAAATTTGTTGAACAAAACGACTTACGTATTTTAAACATGCTAACCTTTAGCCCGGTAAGCAAATTAAAAAAAAACGCAATATGTAGGCTACACGAGAACGGAGACGTCGAGTAACCAAAACAAATGCGTTAAACAAATTCGTACACGTTATTTATCAATTTAACTCTAGAATTAAAGGATATACAACGAGAAACAACGTTTGACAACCTTTAAACAGTTTTAATAACTATCTCAAAAATTATCGCTCTGATGCAAACAACTGATGAGTTATCTACTTAAATTTGATGAACAAAACGACTTACGTATTTTAAACATGCTAACATTTAGCCCGATAAGCAAATTAAAAAAAAAACGCAATATGTAGGCTACACGAGAACGGAGACGTCGAGTAACCAAAACAAATGCGTTAAACAAATTCGTACACGTTATTTATCAATTTAACTCTAGAATTAAAGGATATACAACGAGAAACAACGTTTGACAACCTTTAAACAGTTTTAATAACTATCTCAAAAATTATCGCTCTGATGCAAACAACTGATGAGTTATCTACTTAAATTTGATGAACAAAACGACTTACGTATTTTAAACATGCTAACCTTTAGCCCGGTAAGCAAATTAAAAAAAAAACGCAATATGTAGGCTACACGAGAACGGAGACGTCGAGTAACCAAATCAAATGCGTTAAACAAATTCGTACACGTTATTTATCAATTTAACTCTAGAATTAAAGGATATACAACGAGAAACAACGTTTGACAACCTTTAAACAGTTTTATTACTATCTCAAAAATTGTCGCTCTGATGCAAACAACTGATGAGTTATCTACTTAAATTTGTTGAACAAAACGACTTACGTATTTTAAACATGCTAACTTTTAGCCCGGTAAGCAAATTAAAAAAAAAAACGCAATATGTAGGCTACACGAGAACAGAGACGTCGAGTAACCAAAACAAATACGTTAAACAAATTCGTACACGTTATTTATCAATTTAACTCTAGAATTAAAGGATATACAACGAGAAACAACGTTTGACAACCTTTAAACAGTTTTAATAACTATCTCAAAAATTATCGCTCTGATGCAAACAACTGATGAGTTATCTACTTAAATTTGATGAACAAAACGACTTACGTATTTTAAACATGCTAACCTTTAGCCCGGTAAGCAAATTAAAAAAAAAACCCAATATGTAGGCTACACGAGAACGGAGACGTCGAGTAACCAAAACAAATGCGTTAAACAAATTCGTACACGTTATTTATCAATTTAACTCTAGAATTAAAGGATATACAACGAGAAACAACGTTTGACAACCTTTAAACAGTTTTAATAACTATCTCAAAAATTATCGCTCTGATGCAAACAACTGATGAGTTATCTACTTAAATTTGATGAACAAAACGACTTACGTATTTTAAACATGCTAACCTTTAGCCCGGTAAGCAAATTAAAAAAAAAACGCAATATGTAGGCTACACGAGAACGGAGACGTCGAGTAACCAAAACAAATGCGCTAAACAAATTCGTACACGTTATTTATCAATTTAACTCTAGAATTAAAGGATATACAACGAGAAACAACGTTTGACAACCTTTAAACAGTTTTAATAACTATCTCAAAAATTATCGCTCTGATGCAAACAACTGATGAGTTATCTACTCAAATTTGTTGAACAAAACGACTTACGTATTTTAAACATGCTAACCTTTAGCCCGGTAAGCAAATTAAAAAAAAAACGCAATATGGAGGCTACACGAGAACGGAGACGTCGAGTAACCAAAACAAATGCGTTAAACAAATTCGTACACGTTATTTATCAATTTAACTCTAGAATTAAAGGATATACAACGAGAAACAACGTTTGACAACCTTTAAACAGTTTTAATAACTATCTCAAAAATTATCGCTCTGATGCAAACAACTGATGAGTTATCTACTTAAATTTGATGAACAAAACGACTTGCGTATTTTAAACATGCTAACCTTTAGCCCGGTAAGCAAATTAAAAAAAAAACGCAATATGTAGGCTACACGAGAACGGAGACGTCGAGTAACCAAAACAAATGCGTTAAACAAATTCGTACACGTTATTTATCAATTTAACTCTAGAATTAAAGGATATACAACGAGAAACAACGTTTGACAACCTTTAAACAGTTTTAATAACTATCTCAAAAATAATCGCTCTGATGCAAACAACTGATGAGTTATCTACTTAAATTTGATGAACAAAACGACTTACGTATTTTAAACATGCTAACCTTTAGCCCGGTAAGCAAATTAAAAAAAAAAACGCAATATGTAGGCTACACGAGAACGGAGACGTCGAGTAACCAAAACAAATGCGTTAAACAAATTCGTACACGTTATTTATCAATTTAACTCTAGAATTAAAGGATATACAACGAGAAACAACGTTTGACAACCTTTAAACAGTTTTATTACTATCTCAAAAATTGTCGCTCTGATGCAAACAACTGATGAGTTATCTACTTAAATTTGTTGAACAAAACGACTTACGTATTTTAAACATGCTAACCTTTAGCCCGGTAAGCAAATTAAAAAAAAAACGCAATATGTAGGCTACACGAGAACAGAGACGTCGAGTAACCAAAACAAATGCGTTAAACAAATTCGTACACGTTATTTATCAATTTAACTCTAGAATTAAAGGATATACAACGAGAAACAACGTTTGACAACCTTTAAACAGTTTTAATAACTATCTCAAAAATTATCGCTCTGATGCAAACAACTGATGAGTTATCTACTTAAATTTGATGAACAAAACGACTTACGTATTTTAAACATGCTAACCTTTAGTCCGGTAAGCAAATTAAAAAAAAAACGCAATATGTAGGCTACACGAGAACGGAGACGTCGAGTAACCAAAACAAATGCGTTAAACAAATTCGTACACGTTATTTATCAATTTAACTCTAGAGTTAAAGGATATACAACGAGAAACAACGTTTGACAACCTTTAAACAGTTTTAATAACTATCTCAAAAATTATCGCTCTGATGCAAACAACTGATGAGTTATCTACTTAAATATGATGAACAAAACGACTTACGTATTTTAAACATGCTAACCTTTAGCCCGGTAAGCAAATTAAAAAAAAAACGCAATATGTAGGCTACACGAGAACGGAGACGTCGAGTAACCAAAACAAATGCGTTAAACAAATTCGTACACGTTATTTATCAATTTAACTCTAGAATTAAAGGATATACAACGAGAAACAACGTTTGACAACCTTTAAACAGTTTTAATAACTATCTCAAAAATTATCGCTCTGATGCAAACAACTGATGAGTTATCTACTTAAATTTGATGAACAAAACGACTTACGTATTTTAAACATGCTAACCTTTAGCCCGGTAAGCAAATTAAAAAAAAAACGCAATATGTAGGCTACAAGAGAACGGAGACGTCGAGTAACCAAAACAAATGCGTTAAACAAATTCGTACACGTTATTTATCAATTTAACTCTAGAATTAAAGGATATACAACGAGAAACAACGTTTGACAACCTTTAAACAGTTTTAATAACTATCTCAAAAATTATCGCTCTGATGCAAACAACTGACGAGTTATCTACTTAAATTTGATGAACAAAACGACTTACGTATTTTAAACATGCTAACCTTTAGCCCGGTAAGCAAATTAAAAAAAAAAACGCAATATGTAGGCTACACGAGAACGGAGACGTCGAGTAACCAAAACAAATGCGTTAAACAAATTCGTACACGTTATTTATCAATTTAACTCTAGAATTAAAGGATATACAACGAGAAACAACGTTTGACAACCTTTAAACAGTTTTAATAACTATCTCAAAAATTATCGCTCTGATGCAAACAACTGATGAGTTATCTACTTAAATATGATGAACAAAACGACTTACGTATTTTAAACATGCTAACCTTTAGCCCGGTAAGCAAATTAAAAAAAAAACGCAATATGTGGGCTACACGAGAACGGAGACGTCGAGTAACCAAAACAAATGCGTTAAACAAATTCGTACACGTTATTTATCAATTTAACTCTAGAATTAAAGGATATACAACGAGAAACAACGTTTGACAACCTTTAAACAGTTTTAATAACTATCTCAAAAATTATCGCTCTGATGCAAACAACTGATGAGTTATCTACTTAAATTTGATGAACAAAACGACTTACGTATTTTAAACATGCTAACCTTTAGCCCGGTAAGCAAATTAAAAAAAAAACGCAATATGTAGGCTACACGAGAACGGAGACGTCGAGTAACCAAAACAAATGCGTTAAACAAATTCGTACACGTTATTTATCAATTTAACTCTAGAATTAAAGGATATACAACGAGAAACAACGTTTGACAACCTTTAAACAGTTTTAATAACTATCTCAAAAATTATCGCTCTGATGCAAACAACTGATGAGTTATCTACTTAAATATGATGAACAAAACGACTTACGTATTTTAAACATGCTAACCTTTAGCCCGGTAAGCAAATTAAAAAAAAACGCAATATGTAGGCTACACGAGAACGGAGACGTCGAGTAACCAAAACAAATGCGTTAAACAAATTCGTACACGTTATTTATCAATTTAACTCTAGAATTAAAGGATATACAACGAGAAACAACGTTTGACAACCTTTAAACAGTTTTAATAACTATCTCAAAAATTATCGCTCTGATGCAAACAACTGATGAGTTATCTACTTAAATATGATGAACAAAACGACTTACGTATTTTAAACATGCTAACCTTTAGCCCGGTAAGCAAATTAAAAAAAAAAAACGCAATATGTAGGCTACACGAGAACGGAGACGTCGAGTAACCAAAACAAATGCGTTAAACAAATTCGTACACGTTATTTATCAATTTAACTCTAGAATTAAAGGATATACAACGAGAAACAACGTTTGACAACCTTTAAACAGTTTTAATAACTATCTCAAAAATTATCGCTCTGATGCAAACAACTGATGAGTTATCTACTCAAATTTGTTGAACAAAACGACTTACGTATTTTAAACATGCTAACCTTTAGCCCGGTAAGCAAATTAAAAAAAAAACGCAATATTTAGGCTACACGAGAACGGAGACGTCGAGTAACCAAAACAAATGCGTTAAACAAATTCGTACACGTTATTTATCAATTTAACTCTAGAATTAAAGGATATACAACGAGAAACAACGTTTGACAACCTTTAAACAGTTTTAATAACTATCTCAAAAATTATCGCTCTGATGCAAACAACTGATGAGTTATCTACTTAAATTTGATGAACAAAACGACTTACGTATTTTAAACATGCTAACCTTTAGCCCGGTAAGCAAATTAAAAAAAAAACGCAATATGTAGGCTACACAAGAACGGAGACGTCGAGTAACCAAAACAAATGCGTTAAACAAATTCGTACACGTTATTTATCAATTTAACTCTAGAATTAAAGGATATACAACGAGAAACAACGTTTGACAACCTTTAAACAGTTTTAATAACTATCTCAACAATTGTCGCTCTGATGCAAACAACTGATGAGTTATCTACTTAAATTTGATGAACAAAACGACTTACGTATTTTAAACATGCTAACCTTTAGCCCGGTAAGCAAATTAAAAAAAAAACGCAATATGTAGGCTACACGAGAACGGAGACGTCGAGTAACCAAAACAAATGCGTTAAACAAATTCGTACACGTTATTTATCAATTTAACTCTAGAATTAAAGGATATACAACGAGAAACAACGTTTGACTACCTTTAAACAGTTTTAATAACTATCTCAAAAATTATCGCTCTGATGCAAACAACTGATGAGTTATCTACTTAAATATGATGAACAAAACGACTTACGTATTTTAAACATGCTAACCTTTAGCCCGGTAAGCAAATTAAAAAAAAAACGCAATATGTAGGCTACACGAGAACGGAGACGTCGAGTAACCAAAACAAATGCGTTAAACAAATTCGTACACGTTATTTATCAATTTAACTCTAGAATTAAAGGATATACAACGAGAAACAACGTTTGACAACCTTTAAACAGTTTTAATAACTATCTCAAAAATTGTCGCTCTGATGCAAACAACTGATGAGTTATCTACTTAAATTTGATGAACAAAACGACTTACGTATTTTAAACATGCTAACCTTTAGCCCGGTAAGCAATTTAAAAAAAAAACGCAATATGTAGGCTACACGAGAACGGAGACGTCGAGTAACCAAAACAAATGCGCTAAACAAATTCGTACACGTTATTTATCAATTTAACTCTAGAATTAAAGGATATACAACGAGAAACAACGTTTGACAACCTTTAAACAGTTTTAATAACTATCTCAAAAATTATCGCTCTGATGCAAACAACTGATGAGTTATCTACTTAAATTTGATGAACAAAACGACTTACGTATTTTAAGCATGCTAACCCTTAGCCCGGTAACAAATTAAAAAAAAAACGCAATATGTAGGCTACACGAGAACGGAGACGTCGAGTAACCAAAACAAATGCGTTAAACAAATTCGTACACGTTATTTATCAATTTAACTCTAGAATTAAAGGATATACAACGAGAAACAACGTTTGACAACCTTTAAACAGTTGTAATAACTATCTCAAAAATTGTCGCTCTGATGCAAACAACTGATGAGTTATCTACTCAAATTTGTTGAACAAAACGACTTACGTATTTTAAGCATGCTAACCTTTAGCCCGGTAAGCAAATTAAAAAAAAACGCAATATGTAGGCTACACGAGAACGGAGACGTCGAGTAACCAAAACAAATGCGTTAAACAAATTCGTACACGTTATTTATCAATTTAACTCTAGAATTAAAGGATATACAACGAGAAACAACGTTTGACAACCTTTAAACAGTTTTAATAACTATCTCAAAAATTGTCGCTCTGATGAAAACAACTGATGAGTTATCTACTTAAATTTGATGAACAAAACGACTTACGTATTTTAAGCATGCTAACATTTATCCCGGTAAGCAAATTAAAAAAAAAACGCAATATGTAGGCTACACGAGAACGGAGACGTCGAGTAACCAAAACAAATGCGTTAAACAAATTCGTACACGTTATTTATCAATTTAACTCTAGAATTAAAGGATATACAACGAGAAACAACGTTTGACAACCTTTAAACAGTTTTAATAACTATCTCAAAAATTATCGTTCTGATGCAAACAACTGATGAGTTATCTACTTAAATATGATGAACAAAACGACTTACGTATTTTAAGCATGCTAACCTTTAGCCCGGTAAGCAAATTAAAAAAAAACGCAATATGTAGGCTACACGAGAACGGAGACGTCGAGTAACCAAACAAATGCGTTAAACAAATTCGTACACGTTATTTATCAATTTAACTCTAGAATTAAAGGATATACAACGAGAAACAACGTTTGACAACCTTTAAACAGTTTTAATAACTATCTCAAAAATTATCGCTCTGATGCAAACAACTGATGAGTTATCTACTTAAATATGATGAACAAAAACGACTTACGTATTTTAAGCATGCTAACCTTTAGCCGGTAGCAAATTAAAAAAAAAACGCAATATGTAGGCTACACGAGAACGGGAGACGTCGAGTAACCAAAACAAATGCGTTAAACAAATTCGTACACGTTATTTATCAATTTAACTCTAGAATTAAAGGATATACAACGAGAAACAACGTTTGACAACCTTTAAACAGTTTTAATAACTATCTCAAAATTGTCGCTCTGATGCAAACAACTGATGAGTTATCTACTTAAATTTGATGAACAAAACGACTTACGTATTTTAAACATGCTAACCTTTAGCCCGGTAAGCAAATTAAAAAAAAAACGCAATATGTAGGCTACACGAGAACAGAGACGTCGAGTAACCAAAACAAATGCGTTAAACAAATTCGTACACGTTATTTATCAATTTAACTCTAGAATTAAAGGATATACAACGAGAAACAACGTTTGACAACCTTTAAACAGTTTTAATAACTATCTCAACAATTGTCGCTCTGATGCAAACAACTGATGAGTTATCTACTTAAATTTGATGAACAAAACGACTTACGTATTTTAAACATGCTAACCTTTAGCCCGGTAAGCAAATTAAAAAAAAAACGCAATATGTAGGCTACACGAGAACGGAGACGTCGAGTAACCAAAACAAATGCGTTAAACAAATTCGTACACGTTATTTATCAATTTAACTCTAGAATTAAAGGATATACAACGAGAAACAACGTTTGACAACCTTTAAACAGTTTTAATAACTATCTCAAAAATTATCGCTCTGATGCAAACAACTGATGAGTTATCTACTTAAATTTGATGAACAAAACGACTTACGTATTTTAAACATGCTAACCTTTAGCCCGGTAAGCAAATTACAAAAAAAAACGCAATATGTAGGCTACACGAGAACGGAGACGTCGAGTAACCAAAACAAATGCGTTAAACAAATTCGTACACGTTATTTATCAATTTAACTCTAGAATTAAAGGATATACAACGAGAAACAACGTTTGACAACCTTTAAACAGTTTTAATAACTATCTCAAAAATTATCGCTCTGATGCAAACAACTGATGAGTTATCTACTTAAATTTGATGAACAAAACGACTTACGTATTTTAAACATGCTAACCTTTAGCCCGGTAAGCAAATTAAAAAAAAAACCCAATATGTAGGCTACACGAGAACGGAGACGTCGAGTAACCAAAACAAATGCGTTAAACAAATTCGTACACGTTATTTATCAATTTAACTCTAGAATTAAAGGATATACAACGAGAAACAACGTTTGACAACCTTTAAACAGTTTTAATAACTATCTCAAAAATTATCGCTCTGATGCAAACAACTGATGAGTTATGTACTTAAATTTGTTGAACAAAACGACTTACGTATTTTAAACATGCTAACCTTTAGCCCGGTAAGCAAATTAAAAAAAAAACGCAATATGTAGGCTACACGAGAACGGAGACGTCGAGTAACCAAAACAAATGCGTTAAACAAATTCGTACACGTTATTTATCAATTTAACTCTAGGATTAAAGGATATACAACGAGAAACAACGTTTGACAACCTTTAAACAGTTTTAATAACTATCTCAAAAATTGTCGCTCTGATGCAAACAACTGATGAGTTATCTACTTAAATTTGATGAACAAAACGACTTACGTATTTTAAACATGCTAACCTTTAGCCCGGTAAGCAAATTAAAAAAAAAACGCAATATGTAGGCTACACGAGAACGGAGACGTCGAGTAACCAAAACAAATGCGTTAAACAAATTCGTACACGTTATTTATCAATTTAACTCTAGAATTAAAGGATATACAACGAGAAACAACGTTTGACAACCTTTAAACAGTTTTAATAACTATCTCAAAAATTATCGCTCTGATGCAAACAACTGATGAGTTATCTACTTAAATTTGTTGAACAAAACGACTTACGTATTTTAAACATGCTAACCTTTAGCCCGGTAAGCAAATTAAAAAGAAAACGCAATATGTAGGCTACACGAGAACGGAGACGTCGAGTAACCAAAACAAATGCGTTAAACAAATTCGTACACGTTATTTATCAATTTAACTCTAGAATTAAAGGATATACAACGAGAAACAACGTTTGACAACCTTTAAACAGTTTTAATAACTATCTCAAAAATTGTCGCTCTGATGCAAACAACTGATGAGTTATCTACTTAAATTTGATGAACAAAACGACTTACGTATTTTAAACATGCTAACCTTTAGCCCGGTAAGCAAATTAAAAAAAAAACCCAATATGTAGGCTACACGAGAACGGAGACGTCGAGTAACCAAAACAAATGCGTTAAACAAATTCGTACACGTTATTTATCAATTTAACTCTAGAATTAAAGGATATACAACGAGAAACAACGTTTGACAACCTTTAAACAGTTTTAATAACTATCTCAAAAATTATCGCTCTGATGCAAACAACTGATGACTTATCTACTTAAATTTGTTGAACAAAACGACTTACGTATTTTAAACATGCTAACCTTTAGCCCGGTAAGCAAATTAAAAAAAAAACGCAATATGTAGGCTACACGAGAACGGAGACGTCGAGTAACCAAAACAAATGCGTTAAACAAATTCGTACACGTTATTTATCAATTTAACTCTAGGATTAAAGGATATACAACGAGAAACAACGTTTGACAACCTTTAAACAGTTTTAATAACTATCTCAAAAATTGTCGCTCTGATGCAAACAACTGATGAGTTATCTACTCAAATTTGTTGAACAAAACGACTTACGTATTTTAAGCATGCTAACCTTTAGCCCGGTAAGCAAATTAAAAAAAAAACCCAATATGTAGGCTACACGAGAACGGAGACGTCGAGTAACCAAAACAAATGCGTTAAACAAATTCGTACACGTTATTTATCAATTTAACTCTAAAATTAAAGGATATACAACGAGAAACAACGTTTGACAACCTTTAAACAGTTTTAATAACTATCTCAAAAATTATCGCTCTTATGCAAACAACTGATGAGTTATCTACTTAAATTTGATGAACAAAACGACTTACGTATTTTAAACATGCTAACCTTTAGCCCGGTAAGCAAATTAAAAAAAAAACGCAATATGTAGGCTACACGAGAACGGAGACGTCGAGTAACCAAAACAAATGCGTTAAACAAATTCGTACACGTTATTTATCAATTTAACTCTAGAATTAAAGGATATACAACGAGAAACAACGTTTGACAACCTTTAAACAGTTTTAATAACTATCTCAAAAATTATCGCTCTGATGCAAACAACTGATGAGTTATCTACTTAAATTTGATGAACAAAACGACTTACGTATTTTAAACATGCTAACCTTTAGCCCGGTAAGCAAATTAAAAAAAAAACCCAATATGTAGGCTACACGAGAACGGAGACGTCGAGTAACCAAAACAAATGCGTTAAACAAATTCGTACACGTTATTTATCAATTTAACTCTAGAATTAAAGGATATACAACGAGAAACAACGTTTGACAACCTTTAAACAGTTTTAATAACTATCTCAAAAATTATCGCTCTGATGCAAACAACTGATGAGTTATCTACTTAAATTTGTTGAACAAAACGACTTACGTATTTTAAACATGCTAACCTTTAGCCCGGTAAGCAAATTAAAAAAAAAACGCAATATGTAGGCTACACGAGAACGGAGACGTCGAGTAACCAAAACAAATGCGTTAAACAAATTCGTACACGTTATTTATCAATTTAACTCTAGGATTAAAGGATATACAACGAGAAACAACGTTTGACAACCTTTAAACAGTTTTAATAACTATCTCAAAAATTGTCGCTCTGATGCAAACAACTGATGAGTTATCTACTCAAATTTGTTGAACAAAACGACTTACGTATTTTAAGCATGCTAACCTTTAGCCCGGTAAGCAAATTAAAAAAAAAACACAATATGTAGGCTACACGAGAACGGAGACGTCGAGTAACCAAAACAAATGCGTTAAACAAATTCGTACACGTTATTTATCAATTTAACTCTAGGATTAAAGGATATACAACGAGAAACAACGTTTGACAACCTTTAAACAGTTTTAATAACTATCTCAAAAATTGTCGCTCTGATGCAAACAACTGATGAGTTATCTACTTAAATTTGATGAACAAAACGACTTACGTATTTTAAACATGCTAACCTTTAGCCCGGTAAGCAAATTAAAAAAAAAACGCAATATGTAGGCTACACGAGAACGGAGACGTCGAGTAACCAAAACAAATGCGTTAAACAAATTCGTACACGTTATTTATCAATTTAACTCTAGAATTAAAGGATATACAACGAGAAACAACGTTTGACAACCTTTAAACAGTTTTAATAACTATCTCAAAAATTATCGCTCTGATGCAAACAACTGATGAGTTATCTACTTAAATTTGTTGAACAAAACGACTTACGTATTTTAAACATGCTAACCTTTAGCCCGGTAAGCAAATTAAAAAGAAAACGCAATATGTAGGCTACACGAGAACGGAGACGTCGAGTAACCAAAACAAATGCGTTAAACAAATTCGTACACGTTATTTATCAATTTAACTCTAGAATTAAAGGATATACAACGAGAAACAACGTTTGACAACCTTTAAACAGTTTTAATAACTATCTCAAAAATTGTCGCTCTGATGCAAACAACTGATGAGTTATCTACTTAAATTTGATGAACAAAACGACTTACGTATTTTAAACATGCTAACCTTTAGCCCGGTAAGCAAATTAAAAAAAAAACGCAATATGTAGGCTACACGAGAACGGAGACGTCGAGTAACCAAAACAAATGCGTTAAACAAATTCGTACACGTTATTTATCAATTTAACTCGAGAATTAAAGGATATACAACGAGAAACAACGTTTGACAACCTTTAAACAGTTTTAATAACTATCTCAAAAATTATCGCTCTGATGCAAACAACTGATGAGTTATCTACTTAAAATTGATGAACAAAACGACTTACGTATTTTAAACATGCTAACCTTTAGCCCGGTAAGCAAATTAAAAAAAAAACGCAATATGTAGGCTACACGAGAACGGAGACGTCGAGTAACCAAAACAAATGCGTTAAACAAATTCGTACACGTTATTTATCAATTTAACTCTAGAATTAAAGGATATACAACGAGAAACAACGTTTGACAACCTTTAAACAGTTTTAATAACTATCTCAAAAATTATCGCTCTGATGCAAACAACTGATGAGTTGTCTACTTAAATTTGATGAACAAAACGACTTACGTATTTTAAACATGCTAACCTTTAGCCCGGTAAGCAAATTAAAAAAAAAACGCAATATGTAGGCTACAGGAGAACGGAGACGTCGAGTAACCAAAACAAATGCGTTAAACAAATTCGTACACGTTATTTATCAATTTAACTCTAGAATTAAAGGATATACAACGAGAAACAACGTTTGACAACCTTTAAACAGTTTTAATAACTATCTCAAAAATTATCGCTCTGATGCAAACAACTGATGAGTTATCTACTTAAATTTGATGAACAAAACGACTTACGTATTTTAAACATGCTAACCTTTAGCCCGGTAAGCAAATTAAAAAAAAAAACGCAATATGTAGGCTACACGAGAACGGAGACATCGAGTAACCAAAACAAATGCGTTAAACAAATTCTTACACGTTATTTATCAATTTAACTCTAGAATTAAAGGATATACAACGAGAAACAACGTTTGACAACCTTTAAACAGTTTTAATAACTATCTCAAAAATTATCGCTCTGATGCAAACAACTGATGAGTTATCTACTTAAATTTGATGAACAAAACGACTTACGTATTTTAAACATGCTAACCTTTAGCAATAATCTCGCATAGCACAGCATCTAAATGCGTGTTGGAGTGTAAGCAGTCTCTGGAGAGAATCGGGACACGGAGAAGCATACATCTATATTGGGTCCCAGGGCATATGGGAATAGATGGGAATGAAAAAGCGGACGAATTAGCTAAAAAGGGCGCATCCCTTGAAGCTTGCTCCGTAGACGTCCCAATTAGATTGGGCGAGATTAAGCGAAGGCGAGAGGTGCACATGATCGACCAAGCAGAAAAGGCGTGGGTTCAAGCGCGGGGCTGTAAAGTGTCGAAGATTATGTGTAGGTCTTACAACCTTAGACTAACACAGTTGCTTCTATCATTAAAAAGAGAGGACTGTAGACTCATGACGGGTATTCTGACTGGACACTGCCTTCTGGCGTCACATGCCTTTAAATTAGGCTTGGTCAGTGATAGCAGGTGTAGGAAGTGCGGGTTGGAGGAGGAAACGATCGAGCACGTTCTGTGCTCGTGCCCTGCACTTGCCAGGCTAAGACTCCAGCTATTAGGAGTGATACAGCTGTCAGATCTAGAAGCAGCAAGTGGCTTAAGTCCTAGGAAGCTTCTAGTATTTGCCAAGAGGACGGAGTTATTTTATAACATAGGTCCTGGTTTTTGATAGGGTTTTTCAATTTGGTCGTTAAAACAAACTTCTGGTAACACTACGGACTCAATCAGTCTATGTGAGGTCCTCATGGACCGGCCAGTTCAACCTACCTACCTAGCCCGGAAGCAAATTAAAAAAAAAAACGCAATATGTAGGCTACACGAGAACGGAGACGTCGAGTAACCAAAACAAATGCGTTAAACAAATTCGTACACGTTATTTATCAATTTAACTCTAGAATTAAAGGATATACAACGAGAAACAACGTTTGACAACCTTTAAACAGTTTTAATAACTATCTCAAAAATTGTCGCTCTGATGCAAACAACTGATGAGTTATCTACTTAAATTTGATGAACAAAACGACTTATGTATTTTAAACATGCTAACCTTTAGCCCGGTAAGCAAATTAAAAAAAAAACGCAATATGTAGGCTACACGAGAACGGAGACGTCGAGTAACCAAAACAAATGCGTTAAACAAATTCGTACACGTTATTTATCAATTTAACTCTAGAATTAAAGGATATACAACGAGAAACAACGTTTGACAACCTTTAAACAGTTTTAATAACTATCTCAAAAATTGTCGCTCTGATGCAAACAACTGATAAGTTATCTACTTAAATTTGATGAACAAAACGACTTACGTATTTTAAACATGCTAACCTTTAGCCCGGTAAGCAAATTTAAAAAAAAACGCAATATGTAGGCTACACGAGAACGGAGACGTCGAGTAACCAAAACAAATGCGTTAAACAAATTCGTACACGTTATTTATCAATTTAACTCTAGAATTAAAGGATATACAACGAGAAACAACGTTTGACAACCTTTAAACAGTTTTAATAACTATCTCAAAATTTATCGCTCTGATGCAAACAACTGATGAGTTATCTACTCAAATTTGTTGAACAAAACGACTTACGTATTTTAAACATGCTAACCTTTAGCCCGGTAAGCAAATTAAAAAAAAAACGCAATATGTAGGCTACACGAGAACGGAGACGTCGAGTAACCAAAACAAATGCGTTAAACAAATTCGTACACGTTATTTATCAATTTAACTCTAGAACTAAAGGATATACAACGAGAAACAACGTTTGACAACCTTTAAACAGTTTTAATTACTATCTCAAAAATTATCGCTCTGATGCAAACAACTGATGAGTTATCTACTTAAATATGATAAACAAAACGACTTACGTATTTTAAACATGCTAACCTTTAGCCCGGTAAGCAAATTAAAAAAAAAACGCAATATGTGGGCTACACGAGAACGGAGACGTCGAGTAACCAAAACAAATGCGTTAAACAAATTCGTACACGTTATTTATCAATTTAACTCTAGAATTAAAGGATATACAACGAGAAACAACGTTTGACAACCTTTAAACAGTTTTAATAACTATCTCAAAAATTATCGCTCTGATGCAAACAACTGATGAGTTATCTACTTAAATATGATGAACAAAACGACTTACGTATTTTAAACATGCTAACCTTTAGCCCGGTAAGCAAATTAAAAAAAAAACGCAATATGTAGGCTACACGAGAACGGAGACGTCGAGTAACCAAAACAAATGCGTTAAACAAATTCGTACACGTTATTTATCAATTTAACTCTAGAATTAAAGGATATACAACGAGAAACAACGTTTGACAACCTTTAAACAGTTTTAATAACTATCTCAAAAATTATCGCTCTGATGCAAACAACTGATGAGTTATCTACTTAAATTTGATGAACAAAACGACTTACGTATTTTAAACATGCTAACCTTTAGCCCGGTAAGCAAATTTAAAAAAAAACGCAATATGTAGGCTACACGAGAACGGAGACGTCGAGTAACCAAAACAAATGCGTTAAACAAATTCGTACACGTTATTTATCAATTTAACTCTAGAATTAAAGGTTATACAACGAGAAACAACGTTTGACAACCTTTAAACAGTTTTAATAACTATCTCAAAAATTGTCGCTCTGATGCAAACAACTGATGAGTTATCTACTTAAATTTGATGAACAAAACGACCTACGTATTTTAAACATGCTAACCTTTAGCCCGGTAAGCAAATTAAAAAAAAAACGCAATATGTAGGCTACACGAGAACGGAGACGTCGAGTAACCAAAACAAATGCGTTAAACAAATTCGTACACGTTATTTATCAATTTAACTCTAGAATTAAAGGATATACAACGAGAAATAACGTTTGACAACCTTTAAACAGTTTTAATAACTATCTCAAAAATTATCGCTCTGATGCAAACAACTGATGAGTTATCTACTTAAATATGATGAACAAAACGACTTACGTATTTTAAACATGCTAACCTTTAGCCCGGTAAGCAAATTAAAAAAAAAACGCAATATGTAGGCTACACGAGAACGGAGACGTCGAGTAACCAAAACAAATGCGTTAAACAAATTCGTACACGTTATTTATCAATTTAACTCTAGAATTAAAGGATATACAACGAGAAACAACGTTTGACAACCTTTAAACAGTTTTAATAACTATCTCAAAAATTGTCGCTCTGATGCAAACAACTGATGAGTTATCTACTTAAATTTGATGAACAAAACGACTTACGTATTTTAAACATGCTAACCTTTAGCCCGGTAAGCAAATTAAAAAAAAAAACGCAATATGTAGGCTACACGAGAACGGAGACGTCGAGTAACCAAAACAAATGCGTTAAACAAATTCGTACACGTTATTTATCAATTTAACTCTAGAATTAAAGGATATACAACGAGAAACAACGTTTGACAACCTTTAAACAGTTTTAATAACTATCTCAAAAATTGTCGCTCTGATGCAAACAACTGATGAGTTATCTACTTAAATTTGTTGAACAAAACGACTTACGTATTTTAAACATGCTAACCTTTAGCCCGGTAAGCAAATTAAAAAAAAAACGCAATATGTATGCTACACGAGAACGGAGACGTCGAGTAACCAAAACAAATGCGTTAAACAAATTCGTACACGTTATTTATCAATTTAACTCTAGAATTAAAGGATATACAACGAGAAACAACGTTTGACAACCTTTAAACAGTTTTAATAACTATCTCAAAAATTATCGCTGTGATGCAAACAACTGATGAGTTATCTACTTAAATTTGATGAACAAAACGACTTACGTATTTTAAACATGCTAACCTTTAGCCCGGTAAGCAAATTAAAAAAAAACGCAATATGTAGGCTACACGAGAACGGGACGTCGAGTAACCAAAACAAATGCGTTAAACAAATTCGTACACGTTATTTATCAATTTAACTCTAGAATTAAAGGATATACAACGAGAAACAACGTTTGACAACCTTTAAACAGTTTTAATAACTATCTCAAAAATTATCGCTCTGATGCAAACAACTGATGAGTTATCTACTTAAATATGATGAACAAAACGACTTACGTATTTTAAACATGCTAACCTTTAGCCCGGTAAGCAAATTAAAAAAAAAACGCAATATGTAGGCTACACGAGAACGGAGACGTCGAGTAACCAAAACAAATGCGTTAAACAAATTCGTACAGGTTATTTATCAATTTAACTCTAGAATTAAAGGATATACAACGAGAAACAACGTTTGACAACCTTTAAACAGTTTTAATAACTATCTCAAAAATTGTCGCTCTGATGCAAACAACTGATGAGTTATCTACTTAAATTTGATGAACAAAACGACTTACGTATTTTAAACATGCTAACCTTTAGCCCGGTAAGCAAATTAAAAAAAAACGCAATATGTAGGCTACACGAGAACGGAGACGTCGAGTAACCAAAACAAATGCGTTAAACAAATTCGTACACGTTATTTATCAATTTAACTCTAGAATTAAAGGATATACAACGAGAAACAACGTTTGACAACCTTTAAACAGTTTTAATAACTATCTCAAAAATTGTCGCTCTGATGCAAACAACTGATGAGTTATCTACTAAACCTTGTTGAACAAAACGACTTACGTATTTTAAACATGCTAACCTTTAGCCCGGTAAGCAAATTAAAAAAAAAACGCAATATGTATGCTACACGAGAACGGAGACGTCGAGTAACCAAAACAAATGCGTTAAACAAATTCGTACACGTTATTTATCAATTTAACTCTAGAATTAAAGGATATACAACGAGAAACAACGTTTGACAACCTTTAAACAGTTTTAATAACTATCTCAAAAATTATCGATCTGATGCAAACAACTGATGAGTTATCTACTTAAATTTGATGAACGAAACGACTTACGTATTTTAAACATGCTAACCTTTAGCCCGGTAAGCAAATTAAAAAACAAACGCAATATGTAGGCTACACGAGAACGGAGACGTCGAGTAACCAAAACAATTGCGTTAAACAAATTCGTACACGTTATTTATCAATTTAACTCTAGAATTAAAGGATATACAACGAGAAACAACGTTTGACAACCTTTAAACAGTTTTAATAACTATCTCAAAAATTATCGCTCTGATGCAAACAACTGATGAGTTATCTACTTAAATTTGTTGAACAAAACGACTTACGTATTTTAAACATGCTAACCTTTAGCCCGGTAAGCAAATTAAAAAAAAAACGCAATATGTAGGCTACACGAGAACGGAGACGTCGAGTAACCAAAACAAATGCGTTAAACAAATTCGTACACGTTATTTATCAATTTAACTCTAGAATTAAAGGATATACAACGAGAAACAACGTTTGACAACCTTTAAACAGTTTTAATAACTATCTCAAAAATTGTCGCTCTGATGCAAACAACTGATGAGTTATCTACTTAAATTTGATGAACAAAACGACTTACGTATTTTAAACATGCTAACCTTTAGCCCGGTAAGCAAATTAAAAAAAAAAAGCAATATGTAGGCTACACGAGAACGGAGACGTCGAGTAACCAAAACAAATGCGTTAAACAAATTCGTACACGTTATTTATCAATTTAACTCTAGAATTAAAGGATATACAACGAGAAACAACGTTTGACAACCTTTAAACAGTTTTAATAACTATCTCAAAAATTATCGCTCTGATGCAAACAACTGATGAGTTATCTACTTAAATATGATGAACAAAACGACTTACGTATTTTAAACATGCTAACCTTTAGCCCGGTAAGCAAATTAAAAAAAAAACGCAATATGTGGGCTACACGAGAACGGAGACGTCGAGTAACCAAAACAAATGCGTTAAACAAATTCGTACACGTTATTTATCAATTTAACTCTAGAATTAAAGGATATACAACGAGAAACAACGTTTGACAACCTTTAAACAGTTTTAATAACTATCTAAAAAATTATCGCTCTGATGCAAACAACTGATGAGTTATCTACTTAAATATGATGAACAAAACGACTTACGTATTTTAAACATGCTAACCTTTAGCCCGGTAAGCAAATTAAAAAAAAAACGCAATATGTGGGCTACACGAGAACGGAGACGTCGAGTAACCAAAACAAATGCGTTAAACAAATTCGTACACGTTATTTATCAATTTAACTCTAGAATTAAAGGATATACAACGAGAAACAACGTTTGACAACCTTTAAACAGTTTTCAAAACTATCTCAAAAATTATCGCTCTGATGCAAACAACTGATGAGTTATCTACTTAAATATGATGAACAAAACGACTTACGTATTTTAAGCATGCTAACCTTTAGCCCGGTAAGCAAATTAAAAAAAAAACGCAATATGTAGGCTACACGAGAACGGAGACGTCGAGTAACCAAAACAAATGCGTTAAACAAATTCGTACACGTTATTTATCAATTTAACTCTAGAATTAAAGGATATACAACGAGAAACAACGTTTGACAACCTTTAAACAGTTTTAATAACTATCTCAAAAATTATCGCTCTGATGCAAACAACTGATGAGTTATCTACTTAAATTTGATGAACAAAACGACTTAAGTATTTTAAACATGCTAACCTTTAGCCCAGTAAGCAAATTTAAAAAAAAACGCAATATGTAGGCTACACGAGAACGGAGACGTCGAGCAACCAAAACAAATGCGTTAAACAAATTCGTACACGTTATTTAAAAATTTAACTCTAGAATTAAAGGATATACAACGAGAAACAACGTTTGACAACCTTTAAACAGTTTTAATAACTATCTCAAAAATTGTCGCTCTGATGCAAACAACTGATGAGTTATCTACTTAAATTTGATGAACAAAACGACTTACGTATTTTAAACATGCTAACCTTTAGCCCGGTAAGCAAATTAAAAAAAAAAACGCAATATGTAGGCTACACGAGAACGGAGACGTCGAGTAACCAAAACAAATACGTTAAACAAATTCGTACACGTTATTTATCAATTTAACTCTAGAATTAAAGGATATACAACGAGAAACAACGTTTGACAACCTTTAAACAATTTTAATAACTATCTCAAAAATTATCGCTCTGATGCAAACAACTGATGAGTTATCTACTTAAATTTGACGAACAAAACTACTTACGTATTTTAAACATGCTAACCTTTAGCCCGGTAAGCAAATTAAAAAAAAAACGCAATATGTAGGCTACACGAGAACGGAGACGTCGAGTAACCAAAACAAATGCGTTAAACAAATTCGTACACGTTATTTATCAATTTAACTCTAGAATTAAAGGATATACAACGAGAAACAACGTTTGACAACCTTTAAACAGTTTTAATAACTATCTCAAAACTTATCGCTCTGATGCAAACAACTGATGAGTTATCTACTTAAATTTGATGAACAAAACGACTTACGTATTTTAAACATGCTAACCTTTAGCCCGGTAAGCAAATTAAAAAAAAAACGCAATATGTAGGCTACACGAGAACGGAGACGTCGCGTAACCAAAACAAATGCGATAAACAAATTCGTACACGTTATTTATCAATTTAACTCTAGAATTAAAGGATATACAACGAGAAACAACGTTTGACAACCTTTAAACAGTTTTAATAACTATCTCAAAAATTATCGCTCTGATGCAAACAACTGATGAGTTATCTACTTAAATTTGATGAACAAAACGACTTACGTATTTTAAACATGCTAACATTTAGCCCGGTAAGCAAATTAAAAAAAAAACGCAATATGTAGGCTACACGAGAACGGAGACGTCGAGTAACCAAAACAAATGCGTTAAACAAATTCTTACACGTTATTTATCAATTTAACTCTAGAATTAAAGGATATACAACGAGAAACAACGTTTGACAACCTTTAAACAGTTTTAATAACTATCTCAAAAATTATCGCTCTGATGCGAACAACTGATGAGTTATCTAATTTAATTTTATGAACAAAACGACTTGCGTATTTTAAACATGCTAACTTTTAGCCCGGTAAGCAAATTAAAAAAAAAAACGCAATATGTAGGCTACACGAGAACGGAGACGTCGAGTAACCAAAACAAATGCGTTAAACAAATTCGTACACGTTATTTATCAATTTAACTCTAGAATTAAAGGATATACAACGAGAAACAAAGTTTGACAACCTTTAAACAGTTTTAATAACTATCTCAAAAATTATCGCTCTGATGCAAACAACTGATGAGTTATCTACTTAAATTTGATGAACAAAACGACTTACGTATTTTAAACATGCTAACCTTTAGCCCGGTAAGCAAATTAAAAAAAAAAACGCAATATGTAGGCTACACGAGAACGGAGACGTCGAGTAACCAAAACAAATGCGTTAAACAAATTCGTACACGTTATTTATCAATTTAACTCTAGAATTAAAGGATATACAACGAGAAACAACGTTTGACAACCTTTAAACAGTTTTAATAACTATCTCAAAAATTATCGCTCTGATGCAAACAACTGATGAGTTATCTACTTAAATTTGATGAACAAAACGACTTACGTATTTTAAACATGCTAACCTTTAGCCCGGTAAGCAAATTAAAAAAAAAACGCAATATGTAGGCTACACGAGAACGGAGACGTCGAGTAACCAAAACAAATGCGTTAAACAAATTCGTACACGTTATTTATCAATTTAACTCTAGAATTAAAGGATATACAACGAGAAACAACGTTTGACAACCTTTAAACAGTTTTAATAACTATCTCAAAAATTATCGCTCTGATGCAAACAACTGATGAGTTATCTACTTAAATTTGATGAACAAAACTACTTACGTATTTTAAACATGCTAACCTTTAGCCCGGTAAGCAAATTAAAAAAAAAAAACGCAATATGTAGGCTACACGAGAACGGAGACGTCGAGTAACCAAAACAAATGCGTTAAACAAATTCGTACACGTTATTTATCAATTTAACTCTAGAATTAAAGGATATACAACGAGAAACAACGTTTGACAACCTTTAAACAGTTACTATCTCAAAAATTATCGCTCTGATGCAAACAACTGATGAGTTATCTACTTAAATTTGATGAACAAAACGACTTACGTATTTTAAACATGCTAACCTTTAGCCCGGTAAGCAAATTAAAAAAAACGCAATATGTAGGCAACACGAGAACGGAGACGTCGAGTAACCAAAACAAATGCGTTAAACAAATTCGTACACGTTATTTATCAATTTAACTCTAGAATTAAAGGAAATACAACGAGAAACAACGTTTGACAACCTTTAAACAGTTTTAATAACTATCTCAAAAATTGTCGCTCTGATGCAAACAACTGATGAGTTATCTACTTAAATTTGATGAACAAAACGACTTACGTATTTTAAACATGCTAACCTTTAGCCCGGTAAGCAAATTAAAAAAAAAACGCAATATGTAGGCTACACGAGAACGGAGACGTCGAGTAACCAAAACAAATGCGTTAAACAAATTCGTACACGTTATTTATCAATTTAACTCTAGAATTAAAGGATATACAACGAGAAACAACGTTTGACAACCTTTAAACAATTTTAATAACTATCTCAAAAATTATCGCTCTGATGCAAACAACTGATGAGTTATCTACTTAAATTTGATGAACAAAACGACTTACGTATTTTAAACATGCTAACCTTTAGCCCGGTAAGCAAATTAAAAAAAAAACGCAATATGTAGGCTACACGAGAACGGAGACGTCGAGTAACCAAAACAAATGCGTTAAACAAATTCGTACACGTTATTTATCAATTTAACTCTAGAATTAAAGGATATACAACGAGAAACAACGTTTGACAACCTTTAAACAGTTTTAATAACTATCTCAAAAATTATCGCTCTGATGCAAACAACTGATGAGTTATCTACTTAAATTTGATGAATAAAACGACTTACGTATTTTAAACATGCTAACCTTTAGCCCGGTAAGCAAATTAAAAAAAAAACGCAATATGTAGGCTACACGAGAACGGAGACGTCGAGTAACCAAAACAAATGCGTTAAACAAATTCGTACACGTTATTTATCAATTTAACTCTAGAATTAAAGGATATACAACGAGAAACAACGTTTGACAACCTTTAAACAGTTTTAATAACTATCTCAAAAATTATCGCTCTGATGCAAACAACTGATGAGTTATCTACTTAAATATGATGAAAAAAACGACTTACGTATTTTAAACATGCTAACTTTTAGCCCGGTAAGCAAATTAAAAAAAAACGCAATATGTAGGCTACACGAGAACGGAGACGTCGAGTAACCAAAACAAATGCGTTAAACAAATTCGTACACGTTATTTATCAATTTAACTCTAGAATTAAAGGATATACAACGAGAAACAACGTTTGACAACCTTTAAACAGTTTTAATAACTATCTCAAAAATTATCGCTCTGATGCAAACAACTGATGAGTTATCTACTTAAATTTGATGAACAAAACGACTTACGTATTTTAAACATGCTAACCTTTAGCCCGGTAAGCAAATTAAAAAAAAAACGCAATATGTAGGCTACAGAGAACGGAGACGTCGAGTAACCAAAACAAATGCGTTAAACAAATTCGTACACGTTATTTATCAATTTAACTCTAGAATTAAAGGATACACAACGAGAAACAATGTTTGACAACCTTTAAACAGTTTTAATAACTATCTCAAAAATTGTCGCTCTGATGCAAACAACTGATGAGTTATCTACTCAAATTTGTTGAACAAAACGACTTACGTATTTTAAACATGCTAACCTTTAGCCCGGTAAGCAAATTAAAAAAAAAACGCAATATGTAGGCTACACGAGAACGGAGACGTCGAGCAACCAAAACAAATGCGTTAAACAAATTCGTACACGTTATTTATCAATTTAACTCTAGAATTAAAGGATATACAACGAGAAACAACGTTTGACAACCTTTAAACAGTTTTAATAACTATCTCAAAAATTATCGCTCTGATGCAAACAACTGATGAGTTATCTACTTAAATTTGTTGAACAAAACGACTTACGTATTTTAAACATGCTAACCTTTAGCCCGGTAAGCAAATTAAAAAAAAAACGCAATATGTAGGCTACACGAGAACGGAGACGTCGAGTAACCAAAACAAATGCGTTAAACAAATTCGTACTCGTTATTTATCAATTTAACTCTAGAATTAAAGGATATACAACGAGAAACAACGTTTGACAACCTTTAAACAGTTTTAATAACTATCTCAAAAATTATCGGTCTGATGCAAACAACTGATGAGTTATCTACTTAAATTTGTTGAACAAAACGACTTACGTATTTTAAACATGCTAACCTTTAGCCCGGTAAGCAAATTAAAAAAAAAAACGCAATATGTAGGCTACACGAGAACGGAGACGTCGAGTAACCAAAACAAATGCGTTAAACAAATTCGTACACGTTATTTATCAATTTAACTCTAGAATTAAAGGATATACAACGAGAAACAACGTTTGATAACCTTTAAACAGTTTTAATAACTATCTCAAAAATTGTCGCTCTGATGCAAACAACTGATGAGTTATCTACTTAAATTTGTTGAACAAAACGACTTACGTATTTTAAACATGCTAACCTTTAGCCCGGTAAGCAAATTAAAAAAAAAAACGCAATATGTAGGCTACGCGATAACGGAGACGTCGAGTAACCAAAACAAATGCGTTAAACAAATTCGTACACGTTATTTATCAATTTAACTCTAGAATTAAAGGATATACAACGAGAAACAACGTTTGACAATCTTTAAACAGTTTTAATAACTATCTCAAAAATTATCGCTCTGATGCAAACAACTGATGAGTTATCTACTTAAATTTGATGAACAAAACGACTTACGTATTTTAAGCATGCTAACCTTTAGCCCGGTAAGCAAATTAAAAAAAAAAAACGCAATATGTAGGCTACACGAGGACGGAGACGTCGAGTAACCAAAACAAATGCGTTAAACAAATTCGTACACGTTATTTATCAATTTAACTCTAGAATTTAAGGATATACAACGAGAAACAACGTTTGACAACCTTTAAACAGTTTTAATAACTATCTCAAAAATTATCGCTCTGATGCAAACAACTGATGAGTTATCTACTTAAATTTGTTGAACAAAACGACTTACGTATTTTAAACTTGCTAACCTTTAGCCCGGTAAGCAAATTAAAAAAAAAACGCAATATGTAGGCTACACGAGAACGGAGACGTCGAGTAACCAAAACAAATGCGTTAAACAAATTCGTACACGTTATTTATCAATTTAACTCTAGAATTAAAGGATATACAACGAGAAACAACGTTTGACAACCTTTAAACAGTTTTAATAACTATCTCAAAAATTATCGCTCTGATGCAAACTACTGATGAGTTATCTACTTAAATTTGATGAACAAAACGACTTACGTATTTTAAACATGTTAAACTTTAGCCCGGTAAGCAAATTAAAAAAAAAACGCAATATGTAGGCTACACGAGAACGGAGACGTCGAGTAACCAAAACAAATGCGTTAAACAAATTCGTACACGTTATTTATCAATTTAACTCTAGAATTAAAGGATATACAACGAGAAACAACGTTTGACAACCTTTAAACAGTTTTAATAACTATCTCAAAAATTATCGCTCTGATGCAAAGAACTGATGATTTATCTACTTAAATTTGTTGAACAAAACGACTTACGTATTTTAAACATGCTAACCTTTAGCCCGGTAAGCAAATTAAAAAAAAAAACGCAATATGTAGGCTACACGAGAACGGAGACGTCGAGTAACCAAAACAAATGCGTTAAACAAATTCGTACACGTTATTTATCAATTTAACTCTAGAATTAAAGGATATACAACGAGAAACAACGTTTGACAACCTTTAAACAGTTTTAATAACTATCTCAAAAATTATCGCTCTGATGCAAACAACTGATGAGTTATCTACTTAAATATGATGAACAAAACGACTTACGTATTTTAAACATGCTAACCTTTAGCCCGGTAAGCAAATTAAAAAAAAAAACGCAATATGTAGGCTACACGAGAACGGAGACGTCGAGTAACCAAAACAAATGCGTTAAACAAATTCGTACACGTTATTTATCAATTTAACTCTAGAATTAAAGGATATACAACAAGAAACAACGTTTGACAACCTTTAAACAGTTTTAATAACTATCTCAAAAATTATCGCTCTGATGCAAACAACTGATGAGTTATCTACTTAAATATGATGAACAAAACGACTTACGTATTTTAAACATGCTAACCTTTAGCCCGGTAAGCAAATTAAAAAAAAAACGCAATATGTAGGCTACACGAGAACGGAGACGTCGAGTAACCAAAACAAATGCGTTAAACAAATTCGTACACGTTATTTATCAATTTAACTCTAGAATTAAAGGATATACAACGAGAAACAACGTTTGACAACCTTTAAACAGTTTTAATAACTATCTCAAAAATTATCGCTCTGATGCAAACAACTGATGAGTTATCTACTTAAATATGATGAACAAAACGACTTACGTATTTTAAACATGCTAACCTGTAGCCCGGTAAGCAAATTAAAAAAAAAACGCAATATGTAGGCTACACGAGAACGGAGACGTCGAGTAACCAAAACAAATGCGTTAAACAAATTCGTACACGTTATTTATCAATTTAACTCTAGAATTAAAGGATATACAACGAGAAACAACGTTTGACAACCTTTAAACAGTTTTAATAACTATCTCAAAAATTATCGCTCTGATGCAAACAACTGATGAGTTAACTACTTAAATTTGATGAACAAAACGACTTACGTATTTTAAACATGCTAACCTTTAGCCCGGTAAGTAAATTAAAAAAAAAACGCAATATATAGGCTACACGAGAACGGAGACGTCGAGTAACCAAAACAAATGCGTTAAACAAATTCGTACACGTTATTTATCAATTTAACTCTAGAATTAAAGGATATACAACGAGAAACAACGTTTGACAACCTTTAAACAGTTTTAATAACTATCTCAAAAATTGTCGCTCTGATGCAAACAACTGATGAGTTATCTACTCAAATTTGTTGAACAAAACGACTTACGTATTTTAAACATGCTAACCTTTAGCCCGGTAAGCAAATTAAAAAAAAAACGCAATATGTAGGCTACACGAGAACGGAGACGTCGAGTAACCAAAACAAATGCGTTAAACAAATTCGTACACGTTATTTATCAATTTAACTCTAGAATTAAAGGATATACAACGAGAAACAACGTTTGATAACCTTTAAACAGTTTTAATAACTATCTCAAAAATTGTCGCTCTGATGCAAACAACTGATGAGTTATCTACTTAAATTTGTTGAACAAAACGACTTACGTATTTTAAACATGCTAACCTTTAGCCCGGTAAGCAAATTAAAAAAAAAACGCAATATGTAGGCTACACGAGAACGGAGACGTCGAGTAACCAAAACAAATGCGTTAAACAAATTCGTACACGTTATTTATCAATTTATCTCTAGAATTAAAGGATATACAACGAGAAACAACGTTTGACAACCTTTAAACAGTTTTAATAACTATCTCAAAAATTATCGCTCTGATGCAAACAACTGATGAGTTATCTACTTAAATTTGATGAACAAAACGACTTACGTATTTTAAGCATGCTAACCTTTAGCCCGGTAAGCAAATTAAAAAAAAAAACGCAATATGTAGGCTACACGAGAACGGAGACGTCGAGTAACCAAAACAAATGCGTTAAACAAATTCGTACACGTTATTTATCAATTTAACTCTAGAATTAAAGGATATACAACGAGAAACAACGTTTGACAACCTTTAAACAGTTTTAATAACTATCTCAAAAATTATCTCTCTGATGCAAACAACTGATGAGTTATCTACTTAAATTTGTTGAACAAAACGACTTACGTATTTTAAACATGCTAACCTTTAGCCCGGTAAGCAAATTAAAAAAAAAACGCAATATGTAGGCTACACGAGAACGGAGACGTCGAGTAACCAAAACAAATGCGTTAAACAAATTCGTACACGTTATTTGTCAATTTAACTCTAGAATTAAAGGATATACAACGAGAAACAACGTTTGACAACCTTTAAACAGTTTTAATAACTATCTCAAAAATTATCGCTCTGATGCAAACAACTGATGAGTTATCTACTTAAATATGATGAACAAAACGACTTACGTATTTTAAACATGCTAACCTTTAGCCCGATAAGCAAATTAAAAAAAAAACGCAATATGTAGGCTACACGAGAACGGAGACGTCGAGTAACCAAAACAAATGCGTTAAACAAATTCGTACACGTTATTTATCAATTTAACTCTAGAATTAAAGGATATACAACGAGAAACAACGTTTGACAACCTTTAAACAGTTTTAATAACTACCTCAAAAATTATCGCTCTGATGCAAACAACTGATGAGTTATCTACTTAAATTTGATGAACAAAACGACTTACGTATTTTAAACATGTTAACCTTTAGCCCGGTAAGCAAATTAAAAAAAAAAACGCAATATGTATGCTACACGAGAACGGAGACGTCGAGTAACCAAAACAAATGCGTTAAACAAATTCGTACACGTTATTTATCAATTTAACTCTAGAATTAAAGGATATACAACGAGAAACAACGTTTGACAACCTTTAAACAGTTTTAATAACTATCTCAAAAATTATCGCTCTGATGCAAACAACTGATGATTTATCTACTTAAATTTGTTGAACAAAACGACTTACGTATTTTAAACATGCTAACCTTTAGCCCGGTAAGCAAATTAAAAAAAAAACGCAATATGTAGGCTACACGAGAACGGAGACGTCGAGTAACAAAAACAAATGCGTTAAACAAATTCGTACACGTTATTTATCAATTTAACTCTAGTATTAAAGGATATACAACGAGAAACAACGTTTGACAACCTTTAAACACTTTTAATAACTATCTCAAAAATTATCGCTCTGATGCAAACAACTGATGAGTTATCTACTTAAATATGATGAACAAAACGACTTACGTATTTTAAACATGCTAACCTTTAGCCCGGTAAGCAAATTAAAAAAAAACGCAATATGTAGGCTACACGAGAACGGAGACGTCGAGTAACCAAAACAAATGCGTTAAACAAATTCGTACACGTTATTTATCAATTTAACTCTAGAATTAAAGGATATACAACGAGAAACAACGTTTGACAACCTTTAAACAGTTTTAATAACTATCTCAAAAACTATCGCTCTGATGCAAACAACTGATGAGTTATCTACTTAAATTTGATGAACAAAACGACTTACGTATTTTAAACATGCTAACCTTTAGCCCGGTAAGCAAATTTAAAAAAAAAAACCCAATATGTAGGCTACACGAGAACGGAGACGTCGAGTAACCAAAACAAATGCGTTAAACAAATTCGTACACGTTATTTATCAATTTAACTCTAGAATTAAAGGATATACAACGAGAAACAACGTTTGACAACCTTTAAACAGTTTTAATAACTATCTCAAAAATTATCGCTCTGATGCAAACAACTGATGAGTTATCTACTTAAATATGATGAACAAAACGACTTACGTATTTTAAACATGCTAACCTTTAGCCCGGTAAGCAAATTAAAAAAAAAAACGCAATATGTAGGCTACACGAGAACGGAGACGTCGAGTAACCAAAACAAATGCGTTAAACAAATTCGTACACGTTATTTATCAATTTAACTCTAGAATTAAAGGATATACAACGAGAAACAACGTTTGCCAACCTTTAAACAGTTTTAATAACTATCTCAAAAATTGTCGCTCTAATGCAAACAACTGATGAGTTATCTACTTAAATATGATGAACAAAACGACTTACGTATTTTAAACATGCTAACCTTTAGCCCGGTAAGCAAATTAAAAAAAAAACGCAATATGTAGGCTACACGAGAACGGAGACGTCGAGTAACCAAAACAAATGCGTTAAACAAATTCGTACACGTTATTTATCAATTTAACTCTAGAATTAAAGGATATACAACGAGAAACAACGTTTGACAACCTTTAAACAGTTTTAATAACTATCTCAAAAATTATCGCTCTGATGCAAACAACTGATGAGTTATCTACTTAAATATGATGAACAAAACGACTTACGTATTTTAAACATGCTAACCTTTAGCCCGGTAAGCAAATTAAAAAAAAAACGCAATATGTAGGCTACACGAGAACGGAGACGTCGAGTAACCAAAACAAATGCGTTAAACAAATTCGTACACGTTATTTATCAATTTAACTCTAGAATTAAAGGATATACAACGAGAAACAACGTTTGACAACCTTTAAACAGTTTTAATAACTATCTCAAAAATTGTCGCTCTGATGCAAACAACTGATGAGTTATCTACTTAAATTTGTTGAACAAAACGACTTACGTATTTTGAACATGCTAACCTTTAGCCCGGTAAGCAAATTAAAAAAAAACGCAATATGTAGGCTACACGAGAACGGAGACGTCGAGTAACCAAAAGAAATGCGTTAAACAAATTCGTACACGTTATTTATCAATTTAACTCTAGAATTAAAGGATATACAACGAGAAACAACGTTTGACAACCTTTAAACAGTTTTAATAACTATCTCAAAAATTATCGCTCTGATGCAAACAACTGTCGAGTTATCTACTTAAATTTGATGAACAAACCGACTTACGTATTTTAAACATGCTAACCTTTAGCCCGGTAAGCAAATTAAAAAAAAAACGCAATATGTAGGCTACACGAGAACGGAGACGTCGAGTAACCAAAACAAATGTGTTAAACAAATTCGTACACGTTATTTATCAATTTAACTCTAGAATTAAAGGATATACAACGAGAAACAACGTTTGACAACCTTTAAACAGTTTTAATAACTATCTCAAAAATTATCGCTCTGATGCAAACAACTGATGAGTTATCTACTTAAATTTGATGAACAAAACGACTTACGTATTTTAAACATGCTAACCTTTAGCCCGGTAAGCAAATTAAAAAAAAAACGCAATATGTAGGCTACACGAGAACGGAGACGTCGAGTAACCAAAACAAATGCGTTAAACAAATTCGTACACGTTATTTATCAATTTAACTCTAGAATTAAAGGATATACAACGAGAAACAACGTTTGACAACCTTTAAACAGTTTTAATAACTATCTCAAAAATTATCGCTCTGATGCAAACAACTGATGAGTTATCTACTTAAATTTGATGAACAAAACGACTTACGTATTTTAAACATGCTAACCTTTAGCCCTGTAAGCAAATTAAAAAAAAAACGCAATATGTAGGCTACACGAGAACGGAGACGTCGAGTAACCAAAACAAATGCGTTAAACAAATTCGTACACGTTATTTATCAATTTAACTCTAGAATTTAAGGATATACAACGAGAAACAACGTTTGACAACCTTTAAACAGTTTTAATAACTATCTCAAAAATTATCGCTCTGATGCAAACAACTGATGAGTTATCTACTTAAATATGATGAGCAAAACGACTTACGTATTTTAAACATGCTAACCTTTAGCCCGGTAAGCAAATTAAAAAAAAAACGCAATATGTGGGCTACACGAGAACGGAGACGTCGAGTAACCAAAACAAATGCGTTAAACAAATTCGTACACGTTATTTATCAATTTAACTCTAGAATTAAAGGATATACAACGAGAAACAACGTTTGACAACCTTTAAACAGTTTTAATAACTATCTCAAAAATTATCGCTCTGATGCAAACAACTGATGAGTTATCTACTTAAATATGATGAACAAAACGACTACGTATTTTAAACATGCTAACCTTTAGCCCGGTAAGCAAATTAAAAAAAAAACGCAATATGTAGGCTACACGAGAACGGAGACGTCGAGTAACCAAAACAAATGCGTTAAACAAATTCGTACACGTTATTTATCAATTTAACTCTAGAATTAAAGGATATACAACGAGAAACAACGTTTGACAACCTTTAAACAGTTTTAATAACTATCTCAAAAATTATCGCTCTGATGCAAACAACTGATGAGTTATCTACTTAAATTTGTTGAACAAAACGACTCACGTATTTTAAACATGCTAACCTTTAGCCCGGTAAGCAAATTAAAAAAAAAACGCAATATGTAGGCTACACGAGAACGGAGACGTCGAGAAACCAAAACAAATGCGTTAAACAAATTCGTATACGTTATTTATCAATTTAACTCTAGAATTAAAGGATATACAACGAGAAACAACGTTTGACAACCTTTAAACAGTTTTAATAACTATCTCAAAAATTGTCGCTCTGATGCAAACAATTGATGAGTTATCTACTTAAATATGATGAACAAAACGACTTACGTATTTTAAACATGCTAACCTTTAGCCCGGTAAGCAAATTAAAAAAAAAAACGCAATATGTAGGCTACACGAGAACGGAGACGTCGAGTAACCAAAACAAATGCGTTAAACAAATTCGTACACGTTATTTATCAATTTAAATCTAGAATTAAAGGATATACAACGAGAAAAAACGTTTGACAACCTTTAAACAGTTTTAATAACTATCTCAAAAATTGTCGCTCTGATGCAAACAACTGATGAGTTATCTACTTAAATTTGATGAACAAAACGACTTACGTATTTTAAACATGCTAACCTTTAGCCCGGTAAGCAAATTAAAAAAAAAACGCAATATGTAGGCTACACGAGAACGGAGACGTCGAGTAACCAAAACAAATGCGTTAAACAAATTCGTACACGTTATTTATCAATTTAACTCTAGAATTAAAGGATATACAACGAGAAACAACGTTTGACAACCTTTAAACAGTTTTAATAACTATCTCAAAAATTGTCGCTCTGATGCAAACAATTGATGAGTTATCTACTTAAATATGATGAACAAAACGACTTACGTATTTTAAACATGCTAACCTTTAGCCCGGTAAGCAAATTAAAAAAAAAAACGCAATATGTAGGCTACACGAGAACGGAGACGTCGAGAAACCAAAACAAATGCGTTAAACAAATTCGTATACGTTATTTATCAATTTAACTCTAGAATTAAAGGATATACAACGAGAAACAACGTTTGACAACCTTTAAACAGTTTTAATAACTATCTCAAAAATTGTCGCTCTGATGCAAACAATTGATGAGTTATCTACTTAAATATGATGAACAAAACGACTTACGTATTTTAAACATGCTAACCTTTAGCCCGGTAAGCAAATTAAAAAAAAAAACGCAATATGTAGGCTACACGAGAACGGAGACGTCGAGTAACCAAAACAAATGCGTTAAACAAATTCGTACACGTTATTTATCAATTTAACTCTAGAATTAAAGGATATACAACGAGAAACAACGTTTGACAACCTTTAAACAGTTTTAATAACTATCTCAAAAATTATCGCTCTGATGCAAACAACTGATGAGTTATCTACTTAAATATGATGAACAAAACGACTTACGTATTTTAAACATGCTAACCTTTAGCCCGGTAAGCAAATTAAAAAAAAACGCAATATGTAGGCTACACGAGAACGGAGACGTCGAGTAACCAAAACAAATGCGTTAAACAAATTCGTACACGTTATTTATCAATTTAACTCTAGAATTAAAGGATATACAACGAGAAACAACGTTTGACAACCTTTAAACAGTTTTAATAACTATCTCAAAAATTATCGCTCTGATGCAAACAACTGATGAGTTATCTACTTAAATATGATGAACAAAACGACTTACGTATTTTAAACATGCTAACCTTTAGCCCGGTAAGCAAATTAAAAAAAAACGCAATATGTAGGCTACACGAGAACGGAGACGTCGAGTAACCAAAACAAATGCGTTAAACAAATTCGTACACGTTATTTATCAATTTAACTCTAGAATTAAAGGATATACAACGAGAAACAACGTTTGACAACCTTTAAACAGTTTTAATAACTATCTCAAAAAATTGTCGCTCTGATGCAAACAACTGATGAGTTATCTACTTAAATTTGATGAACAAAACGACTTACGTATTTTAAACATGCTAACCTTTAGCCCGGTAAGCAAATTAAAAAAAAAAACGCAATATGTAGGCTACACGAGAACGGAGACGTCGAGTAACCAAAACAAATGCGTTAAACAAATTCGTACACGTTATTTATCAATTTAACTCTAGAATTAAAGGATATACAACGAGAAACAACGTTTGACAACCTTTAAACAGTTTTAATAACTATCTCAAAAATTATCGCTCTGATGCAAACAACTGATGAGTTATCTACTTAAATTTGATGAACAAAACGACTTACGTATTTTAAACATGCTAACCTTTAGCCCGGTAAGCAAATTAAAAAAAAAACGCAATATGTAGGCTACACGAGAACGGAGACGTCGAGTAACCAAAACAAATGCGTTAAACAAATTCGTACACGTTATTTATCAATTTAACTCTAGAATTAAAGGATATACAACGAGAAACAACGTTTGACAACCTTTAAACAGTTTTAATAACTATCTCAAAAATTATCGCTCTGATGCAAACAACTGATGAGTTATCTACTTAAATATGATGAACAAAATGACTTACGTATTTTAAACATGCTAACCTTTAGCCCGGTAAGCAAATTAAAAAAAAACGCAATATGTAGGCTACACGAGAACGGAGACGTCGAGTAACCAAAACAAATGCGTTAAACAAATTCGTACACGTTATTTATCAATTTAACTCTAGAATTAAAGGATATACAACGAGAAACAACGTTTGACAACCTTTAAACAGTTTTAATAACTATCTCAAAAATTGTCGCTCTGATGCAAACAACTGATGAGTTATCTACTTAAATTTGATGAACAAAACGACTTACGTATTTTAAACATGCTAACCTTTAGCCCGGTAAGCAAATTAAAAAAAAAAACGCAATATGTAGGCTACACGAGAACGGAGACGTCGAGTAACCAAAACAAATGCGTTAAACAAATTCGTACACGTTATTTATCAATTTAACTCTAGAATTAAAGGATATACAACGAGAAACAACGTTTGACAACTTTTAAACAGTTTTAATAACTATCTCAAAAATTATCGCTCTGATGCAAACAACTGATGAGTTATCTACTTAAATATGATGAACAAAACGACTTACGTATTTTAAACATGCTAACCTAAAGGTGCTAACCTAAAGGTCTAAAGCCCGGTAAGCAAATTGAAAAAAAAACGCAATATGTAGGCTACACGAGAACGGAGACGTCGAGTAACCAAAACAAATGCGTTAAACAAATTCGTACACGTTATTTATCAATTTAACTCTAGAATTAAAGGATATACAACGAGAAAAAACGTTTGACAACCTTTAAACAGTTTTAATAACTATCTCAAAAATTGTCGCTCTGATGCAAACAACTGATGAGTTATCTACTTAAATTTGATGAACAAAACGACTTACGTATTTTAAACATGCTAACCTTTAGCCCGGTAAGCAAATTAAAAAAAAAACGCAATATGTAGGCTACACGAGAACGGAGACGTCGAGTAACCAAAACAAATGCGTTAAACAAATTCGTACACGTTATTTATCAATTTAACTCTAGAATTAAAGGATATACAACGAGAAACAACGTTTGACAACCTTTAAACAGTTTTAATAACTATCTCAAAAATTATCGCTCTGATGCAAACAACTGATGAGTTATCTACTTAAATTTGATGAACAAAACGACTTACGTATTTTAAACATGCTAACCTTTAGCCCTGTAAGCAAATTAAAAAAAAAACGCAATATGTAGGCTACACGAGAACGGAGACGTCGAGTAACCAAAACAAATGCGTTAAACAAATTCGTACACGTTATTTATCAATTTAACTCTAGAATTTAAGGATATACAACGAGAAACAACGTTTGACAACCTTTAAACAGTTTTAATAACTATCTCAAAAATTATCGCTCTGATGCAAACAACTGATGAGTTATCTACTTAAATATGATGAACAAAACGACTTACGTATTTTAAACATGCTAACCTTTAGCCCGGTAAGCAAATTAAAAAAAAAACGCAATATGTAGGCTACACGAGAACGGAGACGTCGAGTAACCAAAACAAATGCGTTAAACAAATTCGTACACGTTATTTATCAATTTAACTCTAGAATTAAAGGATATACAACGAGAAAAAACGTTTGACAACCTTTAAACAGTTTTAATAACTATCTCAAAAATTATCGCTCTGATGCAAACAACTGATGAGTTATCTACTTAAATATGATGAACAAAACGACTTACGTATTTTAAACATGCTAACCTTTAGCCCGGTAAGCAAATTAAAAAAAAACGCAATATGTAGGCTACACGAGAACGGAGACGTCGAGTAACCAAAACAAATGCGTTAAACAAATTCGTACACGTTATTTATCAATTTAACTCTAGAATTAAAGGATATACAACGAGAAACAACGTTTGACAACCTTTAAACAGTTTTAATAACTATCTCAAAAATTGTCGCTCTGATGCAAACAACTGATGAGTTATCTACTTAAATTTGATGAACAAAACGACTTACGTATTTTAAACATGCTAACCTTTAGCCCGGTAAGCAAATTAAAAAAAAACGCAATATGTAGGCTACACGAGAACGGAGACGTCGAGTAACCAAAACAAATGCGTTAAACAAATTCGTACACGTTATTTATCAATTTAACTCTAGAATTAAAGGATATACAACGAGAAACAAAGTTTGACAACCTTTAAACAGTTTTAATAACTATCTCAAAAATTATCGCTCTGATGCAAACAACTGATGAGTTATCTACTTAAATTTGATGAACAAAACGACTTACGTATTTTAAAAATGCTAACCTTTAGCCCGGTAAGCAAATTAAAAAAAAAACGCAATATGTAGGCTACACGAGAACGGAGACGTCGAGTAACCAAAACAAATGCGTTAAACAAATTCGTACACGTTATTTATCAATTTAACTCTAGAATTAAAGGATATACAACGAGAAACAAAGTTTGACAACCTTTAAACAGTTTTAATAACTATCTCAAAAATTGTCGCTCTGATGCAAACAACTGATGAGTTATCTACTTAAATTTGATGAACAAAACGACTTACGTATTTTAAACATGCTAACCTTTAGCCCGGTAAGCAAATTAAAAAAAAAACGCAATATGTAGGCTACACGAGAACGGAGACGTCGAGTAACCAAAACAAATGCGTTAAACAAATTCGTACACGTTATTTATCAATTTAACTCTAGAATTAAAGGATATACAACGAGAAACAACGTTTGACAACCTTTAAACAGTTTTAATAACTATCTCAAAAATTATCGCTCTGATGCAAACAACTGATGAGTTATCTACTTAAATTTGATGAACAAAACGACTTACGTATTTTAAACATGCTAACCTTTAGCCCGGTAAGCAAATTAAAAAAAAAACGCAATATGTAGGCTACACGAGAACGGAGACGTCGAGTAACCAAAACAAATGCGTTAAACAAATTCGTACACGTTATTTATCAATTTAACTCTAGAATTAAAGGATATACAACGAGAAACAACGTTTGACAACCTTTAAACAGTTTTAATAACAATCTCAAAAATTATCGCTCTGATGCAAACAACTGATGAGTTATCTACTTAAATATGATGAACAAAACGACTTACGTATTTTAAACATGCTAACATTTAGCCCGGTAAGCAAATTAAAAAAAAAACGCAATATGTAGGCTACACGAGAACGGAGACGTCGAGTAACCAAAACAAATGCGTTAAACAAATTCGTACACGTTATTTATCAATTTAACTCTAGAATTAAAGGATATACAACGAGAAACAACGTTTGACAACCTTTAAACAGTTTTAATAACTATCTCAAAAATTATCGCTCTGATGCAAACAACTGATGAGTTATCTACTTAAATATGATGAACAACACGACTTACGTATTTTAAACATGCTAACCTTTAGCCCGGTAAGCAAATTAAAAAAAAAACGCAATATGTAGGCTACACGAGAACGGAGACGTCGAGTAACCAAAACAAATGCGTTAAACAAATTCGTACACGTTATTTATCTATTTAACTCTAGAATTAAAGGATATACAACGAGAAACAACGTTTGACAACCTTTAAACAGTTTTAATAACTATCTCAAAAATTATCGCTCTGATGCAAACAACTGATGAGTTATCTACTTAAATTTGATGAACAAAACGACTTACGTATTTTAAACATGCTAACCTTTAGCCCGGTAAGCAAATTAAAAAAAAACGCAATATGTAGGCTACACGAGAACGGAGACGTCGAGTAACCAAAACAAATGCGTTAAACAAATTCGTACACGTTATTTATCAATTTAACTCTAGAATTAAAGGATATACAACGAGAAACAACGTTTGACAACCTTTAAACAGTTTTAATAACTATCTCAAAAATTATCGCTCTGATGCAAACAACTGATGAGTTATCTACTTAAATATGATGAACAAAACGACTTACGTATTTTAAACATGCTAACCTTTAGCCCGGTAAGCAAATTAAAAAAAAAACGCAATATGTAGGCTACACGAGAACGGAGACGTCGAGTAACCAAAACAAATGCGTTAAACAAATTCGTACACGTTATTTATCAATTTAACTCTAGAATTAAAGGATATACAACGAGAAACCACGTTTGACAACCTTTAAACAGTTTTAATAACTATCTCAAAAATTATCGCTCTGATGCAAACAACTGATGAGTTATCTACTTAAATTTGATGAACAAAACGACTTACGTATTTTAAACATGCTAACCTTTAGCCCGGTAAGCAAATTAAAAAAAAAACGCAATATGTAGGCTACACGAGAACGGAGACGTCGAGTAACCAAAACAAATGCGTTAAACAAATTCGTACACGTTATTTATCAATCTAACTCTAGAATTAAAGGATATACAACGAGAAACAACGTTTGACAACCTTTAAACAGTTTTAATAACTATCTCCAAAATTATCGCTCTGATGCAAACAACTGATGAGTTATCTACTTAAATATGATGAACAAAACGACTTACGTATTTTAAACATGCTAACCTTTAGCCCGGTAAGCAAATTAAAAAAAAACGCAATATGTGGGCTACACGAGAACGGAGACGTCGAGTAACCAAAACAAATGCGTTAAACAAATTCGTACACGTTATTTATCAATTTAACTCTAGAATTAAAGGATATACAACGAGAAACAACGTTTGACAACCTTTAAACAGTTTTAATAACTATCTCAAAAATTATCGCTCTGATGCAAACAACTGATGAGTTATCTACTTAAATATGATGAACAAAACGACTTACGTATTTTAAACATGCTAACCTTTAGCCCGGTAAGCAAATTAAAAAAAAAAACGCAATATGTAGGCTACACGAGAACGGAGACGTCGAGTAACCAAAACAAATGCGTTAAACAAATTCGTACACGTTATTTATCAATTTAACTCTAGAATTAAAGGATATACAACGAGAAACAACGTTTGACAACCTTTAAGCAGTTTTAATAACTATCTCAAAAATTATCGCTCTGATGCAAACAACTGATGAGTTATCTACTTAAATATGATGAACAAAACGACTTACGTATTTTAAACATGCTAACCTTTAGCCCGGTAAGCAAATTAAAAAAAAAACGCAATATGTAGGCTACACGAGAACGGAGACGTCGATTAACCAAAACAAATGCGTTAAACAAATTCGTACACGTTATTTATCAATTTAACTCTAGAATTAAAGGATATACAACGAGAAACAACGTTTGACAACCTTTAAACAGTTTTAATAACTATCTAAAAAATTATCGCTCTGATGCAAACAACTGATGAGTTATCTACTTAAATTTGATGAACAAAACGACTTACGTATTTTAAACATGCTAACCTTTAGCCCGGTAAGCAAATTAAAAAAAAACGCAATATGTAGGCTACACGAGAACGGAGACGTCGAGTAACCAAAACAAATGCGTTAAACAAATTCGTACACGTTATTTATCAATTTAACTCTAGAATTAAAGGATATACAACGAGAAACAACGTTTGACAACCTTTAAACAGTTTTAATAACTATCTCAAAAATTATCGCTCTGATGCAAACAACTGATGAGTTATCTACTTAAATTTGATGAACAAAACGACTTACGTATTTTAAACATGCTAACCTTTAGCCCGGTAAGCAAATTAAAAAAAAAACGCAATATGTAGGCTACACGAGAACGGAGACGTCGAGTAACCAAAACAAATGCGTTAAACAAATTCGTACACGTTATTTATCAACTTAACTCTAGAATTAAAGGATATACAACGAGAAACAACGTTTGACAACCTTTAAACAGTTTTAATAACTATCTCAAAAATTATCGCTCTGATGCAAACAACTGATGAGTTATCTGCTTAAATATGATGAACAAAACGACTTACGTATTTTAAACATGCTAACCTTTAGCCCGGTAAGCAAATTAAAAAAAAAACGCAATATGTAGGCTACACGAGAACGGAGACGTCGAGTAACCAAAACAAATGCGTTAAACAAATTCGTACACGTTATTTATCAATTTAACTCTAGAATTAAAGGATATACAACGAGAAACAACGTTTGACAACCTTTAAACAGTTTTAATAACTATCTCAAAAATTATCGCTCTGATGCAAACAACTGATGAGTTATCTACTTAAATATGATGAACAAAACGACTTACGTATTTTAAACATGCTAACCTTTAGCCCGGTAAGCAAATTAAAAAAAAAACGCAATATGTAGGCTACACGAGAACGGAGACGTCGAGTAACCAAAACAAATGCGTTAAACAAATTCGTACACGTTATTTATCAATTTAACTCTAGAATTAAAGGATATACAACGAGAAACAACGTTTGACCACCTTTAAACAGTTTTAATAACTATCTCAAAAATTATCGCTCTGATGCAAACAACTGATGAGTTATCTACTTAAATTTGATGAACAAAACGACTTACGTATTTTAAACATGCTAACCTTTAGCCCGGTAAGCAAATTAAAAAAAAAACGCAATATGTAGGCTACACGAGAACGGAGACGTCGAGTAACCAAAACAAATGCGTTAAACAAATTCGTACACGTTATTTATCAATTTAACTCTAGAATTAAAGGATATACAACGAGAAACAACGTTTGACAACCTTTAAATAGTTTTAATAACTATCTCAAAAATTATCGCTCTGATGCAAACAACTGATGAGTTATCTACTTAAATATGATGAACAAAACGACTTACGTATTTTAAACATGTTAACCTTTAGCCCGGTAAGCAAATTAAAAAAAAACGCAATATGTAGGCTACACGAGAACGGAGACGTCGAGTAACCAAAACAAATGCGTTAAACAAATTCGTACACGTTATTTATCAATTTAACTCTAGAATTAAAGGATATACAACGAGAAACAACGTTTGACAACCTTTAAACAGTTTTAATAACTATCTCAAAAATTTTCGCTCTGATGCAAACAACTGATGAGTTATCTACTTAAATTTGATTAACAAAACGACTTACGTATTTTAAACATGCTAACCTTTAGCCCGGTAAGCAAATTAAAAAAAAAACGCAATATGTAGGCTACACGAGAACGGAGACGTCGAGTAACCAAAACAAATGCGTTAAACAAATTCGTACACGTTATTTATCAATTTAACTCTAGAATTAAAGGATATACAACGAGAAACAACGTTTGACAACCTTTAAACAGTTTTAATAACTATCTCAAAAATTATCGCTCTGATGCAAACAACTGATGAGTTATCTACTTAAATTTGATGAACAAAACGACTTACGTATTTTAAACATGCTAACCTTTAGCCCGGTAAGCAAATTAAAAAAAAAACGCAATATGTAGGCTACACGAGAACGGAGACGTCGAGTAACCAAAACAAATGCGTTAAACAAATTCGTACACGTTATTTATCAATTTAACTCTAGAATTAAAGGATATACAACGAGAAACAACGTTTGACAACCTTTAAACAGTTTTAATAACTATCTCAAAAATTATCGCTCTGATGCAAACAACTGATGAGTTATCTACTTAAATATGATGAACAAAACGACTTACGTATTTTAAACATGCTAACCTTTAGCCCGGTAAGCAAATTAAAAAAAAAAACGCAATATGTGGGCTACACGAGAACGGAGACCTCGAGTAACCAAAACAAATGCGTTAAACAAATTCGTACACGTTATTTATCAATTTAACTCTAGAATTAAAGGATATACAACGAGAAACAACGTTTGACAACCTTTAAACAGTTTTAATAACTATCTCAAAAATTATCGCTCTGATGCAAACAACTGATGAGTTATCTACTTAAATATGATGAACAAAACGACTTACATATTTTAAACATGCTAACCTTTAGCCCGGTAAGCAAATTAAAAAAAAAACGCAATATGTAGGCTACACGAGAACGGAGACGTCGAGTAACCAAAACAAATGCGTTAAACAAATTCGTACACATTATTTATCAATTTAACTCTAGAATTAAAGGATATACAACGAGAAACAACGTTTGACAACCTTTAAACAGTTTTAATAACTATCTCAAAAATTATCGCTCTGATGCAAACAACTGATGAGTTATCTACTTAAATTTGATGAACAAAACGACTTACGTATTTTAAACATGCTAACCTTTAGCCCGGTAAGCAAATTAAAAAAAAAACGCAATATGTAGGCTACACGAGAACGGAGACGTCGAGTAACCAAAACAAATGCGTTAAACAAATTCGTACACGTTATTTATCAATTTAACTCTAGAATTAAAGGATATACAACGAGAAACAACGTTTGACAACCTTTAAATAGTTTTAATAACTATCTCAAAAATTATCGCTCTGATGCAAACAACTGATGAGTTATCTACTTAAATATGATGAACAAAACGACTTACGTATTTTAAACATGTTAACCTTTAGCCCGGTAAGCAAATTAAAAAAAAAACGCAATATGTAGGCTACACGAGAAAGGAGACGTCGAGTAACCAAAACAAATGCGTTAAACAAATTCGTACACGTTATTTATCAATTTAACTCTAGAATTAAAGGATATACAACGAGAAACAACGTTTGACAACCTTTAAACAGTTTTAATAACTATCTCAAAAATTTTCGCTCTGATGCAAACAACTGATGAGTTATCTACTTAAATTTGATTAACAAAACGACTTACGTATTTTAAACATGCTAACCTTTAGCCCGGTAAGCAAATTAAAAAAAAAACGAAATATGTAGGCTACACGAGAACGGAAACGTCGAGTAACCAAAACAAATGCGTTAAACAAATTCGTACACGTTATTTATCAATTTAGCTCTAGAATTAAAGGATATACAACGAGAAACAACGTTTGACAACCTTTAAACAGTTTTAATAACTATCTCAAAAATTATCGCTCTGATGCAAACAACTGATGAGTTATCTACTTAAATTTGATGAACAAAACGACTTACGTATTTTAAACATGCTAACCTTTAGCCCGGTAAGCAAATTAAAAAAAAAACGCAATATGTAGGCTACACGAGAACGGAGACGTCGAGTAACCAAAACAAATGCGTTAAACAAATTCGTACACGTTATTTATCAATTTAACTCTAGAATTAAAGGATATACAACGAGAAACAACGTTTGACAACCTTTAAACAGTTTTAATAACTATCTCAAAAATTATCGCTCTGATGCAAACAACTGATGAGTTATCTACTTAAATATGATGAACAAAACGACTTACGTATTTTAAACATGCTAACCTTTAGCCCGGTAAGCAAATTAAAAAAAAAACGCAATATGTGGGCTACACGAGAACGGAGACCTCGAGTAACCAAAACAAATGCGTTAAACAAATTCGTACACGTTATTTATCAATTTAACTCTAGAATTAAAGGATATACAACGAGAAACAACGTTTGACAACCTTTAAACAGTTTTAATAACTATCTCAAAAATTATCGCTCTGATGCAAACAACTGATGAGTTATCTACTTAAATATGATGAACAAAACGACTTACGTATTTTAAACATGCTAACCTTTAGCCCGGTAAGCAAATTAAAAAAAAAACGCAATATGTAGGCTACACGAGAACGGAGACGTCGAGTAACCAAAACAAATGCGTTAAACAAATTCGTACACGTTATTTATCAATTTAACTCTAGAATTAAAGGATATACAACGAGAAACAACGTTTGACAACCTTTAAACAGTTTTAATAACTATCTCAAAAATTATCGCTCTGATGCAAACAACTGATGAGTTATCTACTTAAATATGATGAACAAAACGACTTGCGTATTTTAAACATGCTAACCTTTAGCCCGGTAAGCAAATTAAAAAAAAAAACGCAATATGTAGGCTACACGAGAACGGAGACGTCGAGTAACCAAAACAAATGCGTTAAACAAATTCGTACACGTTATTTATCAATTTAACTCTAGAATTAAAGGATATACAACGAGAAACAACGTTTGACAACCTTTAAACAGTTTTAATAACTATCTCAAAAATTATCGCTCTGATGCAAACAACTGATGAGTTATCTACTTAAATTTGATGAACAAAACGACTTACGTATTTTAAACATGCTAACCTTTAGCCCGGTAAGCAAATTAAAAAAAAAACGCAATATGTAGGCTACACGAGAACGGAGACGTCGAGTAACCAAAACAAATGCGTTAAACAAATTCGTACACGTTATTTATCAACTTAACTCTAGAATTAAAGGATATACAACGAGAAACAACGTTTGACAACCTTTAAACAGTTTTAATAACTATCTCAAAAATTATCGCTCTGATGCAAACAACTGATGAGTTATCTACTTAAATATGATGAACAAAACGACTTACGTATTTTAAACATGCTAACCTTTAGCCCGGTAAGCAAATTAAAAAAAAACGCAATATGTAGGCTACACGAGAACGGAGACGTCGAGTAACCAAAACAAATGCGTTAAACAAATTCGTACACGTTATTTATCAATTTAACTCTAGAATTAAAGGATATACAACGAGAAACAACGTTTGACAACCTTTAAACAGTTTTAATAACTATCTCAAAAATTATCGCTCTGATGCAAACAACTGATGAGTTATCTACTTAAATTTGATGAACAAAACGACTTACGTATTTTAAACATGCTAACCTTTAGCCCGGTAAGCAAATTAAAAAAAAAACGCAATATGTAGGCTACACGAGAACGGAGACGTCGAGTAACCAAAACAAATGCGTTAAACAAATTCGTACACGTTATTTATCAACTTAACTCTAGAATTAAATGATATACAACGAGAAACAACGTTTGACAACCTTTAAACAGTTTTAATAACTATCTCAAAAATTATCGCTCTGATGCAAACAACTGATGAGTTATCTACTTAAATTTGATGAACAAAACGACTTACGTATTTTAAACATGCTAACCTTTAGCCCGGTAAGCAAAGTAAAAAAAAAACGCAATATGTAGGCTACACGAGAACGGAGACGTCGAGTAACCAAAACAAATGCGTTAAACAAATTCGTACACGTTAGTTATCAATTTAACTCTAGAATTAAAGGATATACAACGAGAAACAACGTTTGACAACCTTTAAACAGTTTTAATAACTATCTCAAAAATTATCGCTCTGATGCAAACAACTGATGAGTTATCTACTTAAATATGATGAACAAAACGACTTACGTATTTTAAACATGCTAACCTTTAGCCCGGTAAGCAAATTAAAAAAAAAAACGCAATATGTAGGCTACACGAGAACGGAGACGTCGAGTAACCAAAACAAATGCGTTAAACAAATTCGTACACGTTATTTATCAATTTAACTCTAGAATTAAAGGATATACAACGAGAAACAACGTTTGACAACCTTTAAACAGTTTTAATAACTATCTCAAAAATTGTCGCTCTGATGCAAACAACTGCTGAGTTATCTACTCAAATTTGTTGAACAAAACGACTTACGTATTTTAAACATGCTAACCTTTAGCCCGGTAAGCAAATTAAAAAAAAAACGCAATATGTAGGCTACACGAGAACGGAGACGTCGAGTAACCAAAACAAATGCGTTAAACAAATTCGAACACGTTATTTATCAATTTAACTCTAGAATTAAAGGATATACAACGAGAAACAACGTTTGACAACCTTTAAACAATTTTAATAACTATCTCAAAAATTGTCGCTCTGATGCAAACAACTGCTGAGTTATCTACTCAAATTTGTTGAACAAAACGACTTACGTATTTTAAACATGCTAACCTTTAGCCCGGTAAGCAAATTAAAAAAAAAAACGCAATATGTAGGCTACACGAGAACGGAGACGTCGAGTAACCAAAACAAATGCGTTAAACAAATTCGTACACGTTATTTATCAATTTAACTCTAGAATTAAAGGATATACAACGAGAAACAACGTTTGACAACCTTTAAACAGTTTTAATAACTATCTCAAAAATTATCGCTCTGATGCAAACAACTGATGAGTTATCTACTTAAATTTGATGAACAAAACGACTTACGTATTTTAAGCATGCTAACCTTCAGCTTTTATTTTTATTTAACCTTTAGCCCGGTAAGCAAATTAAAAAAAAAACGCAATATGTAGGCTACACGAGAACGGAGACGTCGAGTAACCAAAACAAATGCGTTAAACAAATTCGTACACGTTATTTATCAATTTAACTCTAGAATTAAAGGATATACAACGAGAAACAACGTTTGACAACCTTTAAACAGTTTTAATAACTATCTCAAAAATTATCGCTCTGATGCAAACAACTGATGAGTTACCTACTTAAATATGATGAACAAAACGACTTACGTATTTTAAACATGCTAACCTTTAGCCCGGTAAGCAAATTAAAAAAAAAAACGCAATATGTAGGCTACACGAGAACGGAGACGTCGAGTAACCAAAACAAATGCGTTAAACAAATTCGTACACGTTATTTATCAATCTAACTCTAGAATTAAAGGATATACAACGAGAAACAACGTTTGACAACCTTTAAACAGTTTTAATAACTATCTCAAAAATTGTCGCTCTGATGCAAACAACTGATGAGTTATCTACTTAAATTTGTTGAAAAAAAAAACGCAATATGTAGGCTACACGAGAACGGAGACGTCGAGTAACCAAAACAAATGCGTTAAACAAATTCGTACACGTTATTTATCAATTTAACTCTAGAATTAAAGGATATACAACGAGAAACAACGTTTGACAACCTTTAAACAGTTTTAATAACTATCTCAAAAATTATCGCTCTGATGCAAACAACTGATGAGTTATCTACTTAAATTTGATGAACAAAACGACTTACGTATTTTAAACATGCTAACCTTTAGCCCGGTAAGCAAATTAAAAAAAAAACGCAATATGTAGGCTACACGAGAACGGAGACGTCAAGTAACCAAAACAAATGCGTTAAACAAATTCGTACACGTTATTTATCAATTTAACTCTAGAATTAAAGGATATACAACGAGAAACAACGTTTGACAACCTTTAAACAGTTTTAATAACTATCTCAAAAATTATCGCTCTGATGCAAACAACTGATGAGTTATCTACTTAAATTTGATGAACAAAACGACTTACGTATTTTAAGCATGCTAACCTTTAGCCCGGTAAGCAAATTAAAAAAAAAACGCAATATGTAGGCTACACGAGAACGGAGACGTCGAGTAACCAAAACAAATACGTTAAACAAATTCGTACACGTTATTTATCAATTTAACTCTAGAATTAAAGGATATACAACGAGAAACAACGTTTGACAACCTTTAAACAGTTTTAATAACTATCTCAAAAATTGTCGCTCTGATGCAAACAACTGATGGGTTATCTACTTAAATTTGTTGAACAAAACGACTTACGTATTTTAAACATGCTAACCTTTAGCCCGGTAAGCAAATTAAAAAAAAAACGCAATATGTAGGCTACACGAGAATGGAGACGTCGAGTAACCAAAACAAATGCTTTAAACAAATTCGTACACGTTATTTATCAATTTAACTCTAGAATTAAAGGATATACAACGAGAAACAACGTTTGACAACCTTTAAACAGTTTTAATAACTATCTCAAAAATTATCGCTCTGATGCAAACAACTGATGAGTTATCTACTTAAATATGATGAACAAAACGACTTACGTATTTTAAACATGCTAACCTTTAGCCCGGTAAGCAAATTAAAAAAAAAAACGCAATATGTAGGCTACACGAGAACGGAGACGTGGAGTAACCAAAACAAATGCGTTAAACAAATTCGTACACGTTATTTATCAATTTAACTCTAGAATTAAAGGATATACAACGAGAAACAACGTTTGACAACCTTTAAACAGTTTTAATAACTATCTCAAAAATTATCGCTCTGATTCAAACAACTGATGAGTTATCTACTTAAATTTGATGAACAAAACGACTTACGTATTTTAAGCATGCTAACCTTTAGCCCGGTAAGCAAATTAAAAAAAAAACGCAATATGTAGGCTACACGAGAACGGAGACGTCGAGTAACCAAAACAAATGCGTTAAACAAATTCGTACACGTTATTTATCAATTTAACTCTAGAATTAAAGGATATACAACGAGAAACAACGTTTAACAACCTTTAAACAGTTTTAATAACTATCTCAAAAATTGTCGCTCTGATGCAAACAACTGATGAGTTATCTACTCAAATTTGTTGAACAAAACGACTTACGTATTTTAAGCATGCTAACCTTTAGCCCGGTAAGCAAATTAAAAAAAAACGCAATATGTAGGCTACACGAGAACGGAGACGTCGAGTAACCAAAACAAATGCGTTAAACAAATTCGTACACGTTATTTATCAATTTAACTCTAGAATTAAAGGATATACAATGAGAAACAACGTTTGACAACCTTTAAACTGTTTTAATAACTATCTCAAAAATTATCGCTCTGATGCAAACAACTGATGAGTTATCTACTTAAATTTGATGAACAAAACGACTTACGTATTTTAAACATGCTAACCTTTAGCCCGGTAAGCAAATTAAAAAAAAAACGCAATATGTAGGCTACACGAGAACGGAGACGTCGAGTAACCAAAACAAATGCGTTAAACAAATTCGTACACGTTGTTTATCAATTTAACTCTAGAATTAAAGGATATACAACGAGAAACAACGTTTGACAACCTTTAAACAGTTTTAATAACTATCTCAAAAATTATCGCTCTGATGCAAACAACTGATGAGTTATCTACTTAAATATGATGAACAAAACGACTTACGTATTTTAAACATGCTAACCTTTAGCCCGGTAAGCAAATTAAAAAAAAAACGAAATATGTAGGCTACACGAGAACGGAGATGTCGAGTAACCAAAACAAATGCGTTAAACAAATTCGTACACGTTATTTATCAATATAACTCTAGAATTAAAGGATATACAACGAGAAACAACGTTTGACAACCTTCAAACAGTTTTAATAACTATCTCAAAAATTATCGCTCTGATGCAAACAACTGATGAGTTATCTACTTAAATTTGTTGCACAAAACGACTTACGTATTTTAAACATGCTAACCTTTAGCCCGGTAAGCAAATAAAAAAAAAAACGCAATATGTAGGCTACACGAGAACGGAGACGTCGAGTAACCAAAACAAATGCGTTAAACAAATTCGTACACGTTATTTATCAATTTAACTCTAGAATTAAAGGATATACAACGAGAAACAACGTTTGACAACCTTTAAACAGTTTTAATAACTATCTCAAAAATTATCGCTCTGATGCAAACAACTGATGAGTTATCTACTTAAATTTGTTGAACAAAACGACTTACGTATTTTAAGCATGCTAACCTTTAGCCCGGTAAGCAAATTAAAAAAAAAACGCAATATGTAGGCTACACGAGAACGGAGACGTCGAGTAACCAAAACAAATGCGTTAAACAAATTCGTACACGTTATTTATCAATTTAACTCTAGAATTAAAGGATATACAACGAGAAACAACGTTTGACAACCTTTAAACAGTTTTAATAACTATCTCAAAAATTATCGCTCTGATGCAAACAACTGATGAGTTATCTACTTAAATTTGATGAACAAAACGACTTACGTATTTTAAACATGCTAACCTTTAGCCCGGTAAGCAAATTAAAAAAAAACGCAATATGTAGGCTACACGAGAACGGAGACGTCGAGTAACCAAAACAAATGCGTTAAACAAATTCGTACACGTTATTTATCAATTTAACTCTAGAATTAAAGGATATACAACGAGAAACAACGTTTGACAACCTTTAAACAGTTTTAATAACTATCTCAAAAATTATCGCTCTGATGCAAACAACTGATGAGTTATCTACTTAAATATGATGAACAAAACGACTTACGTATTTTAAACATGCTAACCTTTAGCCCGGTAAGCAAATTAAAAAAAAAAACGCAATATGTAGGCTACACGAGAACGGAGACGTCGAGTAACCAAAACAAATGCGTTAAACAAATTCGTACACGTTATTTATCAATTTAACTCTAGAATTAAAGGATATACAACGAGAAACAACGTTTGCCAACCTTTAAACAGTTTTAATAACTATCTCAAAAATTGTCGCTCTGATGCAAACAACTGATGAGTTATCTACTTAAATTTGTTGAACAAAACGACTTACGTATTTTAAACATGCTAACCTTTAGCCCGGTAAGCAAATTAAAAAAAAAACGCAATATGTAGGCTACACGAGAACGGAGACGTCGAGTAACCAAAACAAATGCGTTAAACAAATTCGTAGACGTTATTAATCAATTTAACTCTAGAATTAAAGGATATACAACGAGAAACAACGTTTGACAACCTTTAAACAGTTTTAATAACTATCTCAAAAATTATCGCTCTGATGCAAACAACTGATGAGTTATCTACTTAAATATGATGAACAAAACGACTTACGTATTTTAAACATGCTAACCTTTAGCCCGGTAAGCAAATTAAAAAAAAAACGTAATATGTAGGCTCCACGAGAACGGAGACGTCGAGTAACCAAAACAAATGCGTTAAACAAACTCGTACACGTTATTTATCAATTTAACTCTAGAATTAAAGGATATACAACGAGAAACAACGTTTGACAACCTTTAAACAGTTTTAATAACTATCTCAAAAATTATCGCTCTGATGCAAACAATTGATGAGTTATCTACTCAAATTTGTTGAACAAAACGACTTACGTATTTTAAACATGCTAACCTTTAGCCCGGTAAGCAAATTAAAAAAAAAATGCAATATGTAGGCTACACGAGAACGGAGACGTCGAGTAACCAAAACAAATGCGTTAAATAAATTCGTACACGTTATTTATCAATTTAACTCTAGAATTAAAGGATATACAACGAGAAACAACGTTTGACAACCTTTAAACAGTTTTAATAACTATCTCAAAAATTATCGCTCTGATGCAAACAACTGATGAGTTATCTACTTAAATTTGATGAACAAAACGACTTACGTATTTTAAGCATGCTAACCTTTAGCCCGGTAAGCAAATTAAAAAAAAACGCAATATGTAGGCTACGCGAGAACGGAGACGTCGAGTAACCAAAACAAATGCGTTAAACAAATTCGTACACGTTATTTATCAATTTAACTCTAGAATTAAAGGATATACAACGAGAAACAACGTTTGACAACCTTTAAACAGTTTTAATAACTATCTCAAAAATTATCGCTCTGATGCAAACAACTGATGAGTTATCTACTTAAATATGATGAACAAAACGACTTACGTATTTTAAACATGCTAACCTTTAGCCCGGTAAGCAAATTAAAAAAAAAACGCAATATGTAGGCTACACGAGAACGGAGACGTCGAGTAACCAAAACAAATGCGTTAAACAAATTCGTACACGTTATTTATCAATTTAACTCTAGAATTAAAGGATATACAACGAGGAACAACGTTTGACAACCTTTAAACAGTTTTAATAACTATCTCAAAAATTGTCGCTCTGATGCAAACAACTGATGAATTATCTACTTAAATTTGTTGAACAAATCAACTTACGTATTTTAAACATGCTAACCTTTAGCCCGGTAAGCAAATTAAAAAAAAAACGCAATATGTAGGCTACACGAGAACGGAGACGTCGAGTAACCAAAACAAATGCGTTAAACAAATTCGTACACGTTATTTATCAATTTAACTCTAGAATTAAAGGATATACAACGAGAAACAACGTTTGACAACCTTTAAACAGTTTTAATAACTATCTCAAAAATTATCGCTCTGATGCAAACAACTCATGAGTTATCTACTTAAATTTGATGAACAAAACGACTTACGTATTTTAAGCATGCTAACCTTTAGCCCGGTAAGCAAATTAAAAAAAAAACGCAATATGTAGGCTACACGAGAACGGAGACGTCGAGAAAAAAAAACAAATGCGTTAAACAAATTCGTACACGTTATTTATCAATTTAACTCTGAAATTAAAGGATATACAACGAGAAACAACGTTTGACAACCTTTAAACAGTTTTAATAACTATCTCAAAAATTATCGCTCTGATGCAAACAACTGATGAGTTATCTACTTAAATTTGTTGAACAAAACGACTTACGTATTTTAAACATGCTAACCTTTAGCCCGGTAAGCAAATTAAAAAAAAAAACGCAATATGTAGGCTACACGAGAACGGAGACGTCGAGTAACCAAAACAAATGCGTTAAACAAATTCGTACACGTTATTTATCAATTTAACTCTAGAATTAAAGGATATACAACGAGAAACAACGTTTGACAACCTTTAAACAGTTTTAATAACTATCTCAAAAATTGTCGCTCTGATGCAAACAACTGATGAGTTATCTACTTAAATTTGATGAACAAAACGACTTACGTATTTTAAACATACTAACCTTTAGCCCGGTAAGCAAATTAAAAAAAAAAACGCAATATGTAGGCTACACGAGAACGGAGACGTCGAGTAACCAAAACAAATGCGTTAAACAAATTCGTACACGTTATTTGTCAATTTAACTCTAGAATTAAAGGATATACAACGAGAAACAACGTTTGACAACCTTTAAACAGTTTTAATAACTATCTCAAAAATTATCGCTCTGATGCAAACAACTGATGAGTTATCTACTTAAATATGATGAACAAAACGACTTACGTATTTTAAACATGCTAACCTTTAGCCCGGTAAGCAAATTAAAAAAAAAACGCAATATGTGGGCTACACGAGAACGGAGACGTCGAGTAACCAAAACAAATGTGTTAAACAAATTCGTACACGTTATTTATCAATTTAACTCTAGAATTAAAGGATATACAACGAGAAACAACGTTTGACAACCTTTAAACAGTTTTAATAACTATCTCAAAAATTATCGCTCTGATGCAAACAACTGATGAGTTATCTACTTAAATATGATGAGCAAAACGACTTACGTATTTTAAACATGCTAACCTTTAGCCCGGTAAGCAAATTAAAAAAAAAACGCAATATGTGGGCTACACGAGAACGGAGACGTCGAGTAACCAAAACAAATGCGTTAAACAAATTCGTACACGTTATTTATCAATTTAACTCTAGAATTAAAGGATATACAACGAGAAACAACGTTTGACAACCTTTAAACAGTTTTAATAACTATCTCAAAAATTATCGCTCTGATGCAAACAACTGATGAGTTATCTACTTAAATATGATGAACAAAACGACTTACGTATTTTAAGCATGCTAACCTTTAGCCCGGTAAGCAAATTAAAAAAAAAACGCAATATGTAGGCTACACGAGAACGGAGACGTCGAGTAACCAAAACAAATGCGTTAAACAAATTCGTACATGTTATTTATCAATTTAACTCTAGAATTAAAGGATATACAACGAGAAACAACGTTTGACAACCTTTAAACAGTTTTAATAACTATCTCAAAAATTATCGCTCTGATGCAAACAACTGATGAGTTATCTACTTAAATATGATGAACAAAACGACTTACGTATTTTAAACATGCTAACCTTTAGCCCGGTAAGCAAATTAAAAAAAAAACGCAATATGTAGGCTACACGAGAACGGAGACGTCGAGTAACCAAAACAAATGCGTTAGACAAATTCGTACACGTTATTTATCAATTTAACTCTAGAATTAAAGGATATACAACGAGAAACAAAGTTTGACAACCTTTAAACAGTTTTAATAACTATCTCAAAAATTATCGCTCTGATGCAAACAACTGATGAGTTATCTACTTAAATATGATGAACAAAACGACTTACGTATTTTAAACATGCTAACCTTTAGCCCGGTAAGCAAATTAAAAAAAAAAACGCAATATGTGGGCTACACGAGAACGGAGACGTCGAGTAACCAAAACAAATGCGTTAAACAAATTCGTACACGTTATTTATCAATTTAACTCTAGAATTAAAGGATATACAACGAGAAACAACGTTTGACAACCTTTAAACAGTTTTAATAACTATCTCAAAAATTATCGCTCTGATGCAAACAACTGATGAGTTATCTACTTAAATATGATGAACAAAACGACTTACGTATTTTAAGCGTGCTAACATTTAGCCCGGTAAGCAAATTAAAAAAAAACGCAATATGTAGGCTACACGAGAACGGAGACGTCGAGTAACCAAAACAAATGCGTTAAACAAATTCGTACACGTTATTTATCAATTTAACTCTAGAATTAAAGGATATACAACGAGAAACAACGTTTGACAACCTTTAAACAGTTTTAATAACTATCTCAAAAATTGTCGCTCTGATGCAAACAACTGCTGAGTTATCTACTCAAATTTGTTGAACAAAACGACTTACGTATTTTAAACATGCTAACCTTTAGCCCGGTAAGCAAATTAAAAAAAAAACGCAATATGTAGGCTACACGAGAACGGAGACGTCGAGTAACCAAAACAAATGCGTTAAACAAATTCGTACACGTTATTTATCAATTTAACTCTAGAGTTAAAGAATATACAACGAGAAACAACGTTTGACAACCTTTAAACAGTTTTAATAACTATCTCAAAAATTATCGCTCTGATGCAAACAACTGATGAGTTATCTACTTAAATTTGATGAACAAAACGACTTACGTATTTTAAGCATGCTAACCTTTAGCCCGGTAAGCAAATTAAAAAAAAAAACGCAATATGTAGGCTACACGAGAACGGAGACGTCGAGTAACCAAAACAAATGCGTTAAACAAATTCGTACACGTTATTTATCAATTTAACTCTAGAATTAAAGGATATAACACGAGAAACAACGTTTGACAACCTTTAAACAGTTTTAATAACTATCTCAAAAACTGTCGCTCTGATGCAAACAACTGCTGAGTTATCTACTCAAATTTGTTGAACAAAACGACTTACGTATTTTAAACATGCTAACCTTTAGCCCGGTAAGCAAATTAAAAAAAAAACGCAATATGTAGGCTACACGAGAACGGAGACGTCGAGTAACCAAAACAAATGCGTTAAACAAATTCGTACACGTTATTTATCAATTTAACTCTAGAATTAAAGGATATACAACGAGAAACAACGTTTGACAACCTTTAAACAGTTTTAATAACTATCTCAAAAATTATCGCTCTGATGCAAACAACTGATGAGTTATCTACTTAAATTTGATGAACAAAACGACTTACGTATTTTAAGCATGCTAACCTTTAGCCCGGTAAGCAAATTAAAAAAAAAACGCAATATGTAGGCTACACGAGAACGGAGACGTCGAGTAACCAAAACAAATGCGTTAAACAAATTCGTACACGTTATTTAACAATTTAACTCTAGAATTAAAGGATATACAACGAGAAACAACGTTTGACAACCTTTAAACAGTTTTAATAACTATCTCAAAAATTATCGCTCTGATGCAAACAACTGATGAGTTATCTACTTAAATATGATGAACAAAACGACTTACGTATTTTAAACATGCTAACCTTTAGCCCGGTAAGCAAATTAAAAAAAAAACGCAATATGTAGGCTACACGAGAACGGAGACGTCGAGTAACCAAAACAAATGCGTTAAACAAATTCGTACACGTTATTTATCAATTTAACTCTAGAATTAAAGGATATACAACGAGAAACAACGTTTGACAACCTTTAAACAGTTTTAATAACTATCTCAAAAATTATCGCTCTGATGCAAACAACTGATGAGTTATCTACTTAAATATGATGAACAAAACGACTTACGTATTTTAAACATGCTAACCTTTAGCCCGGTAAGCAAAATAAAAAAAAACGCAATATGTAGGCTACACGAGAACGGAGACGTCGAGTAACCAAAACAAATGCGTTAAACAAATTCGTACACGTTATTTATCAATTTAACTCTAGAATTAAAGCATATACAACGAGAAACAACGTTTGACAACCTTTAAACAGTTTTAATAACTATCTCAAAAATTATCGCTCTGATGCAAACAACTGATGAGTTATCTACTTAAATATGATGAACAAAACGACTTACGTATTTTAAACATGCTAACCTTTAGCCCGGTAAGCAAAATAAAAAAAAACGCAATATGTAGGCTACACGAGAACGGAGACGTCGAGTAACCAAAACAAATGCGTTAAACAAATTCGTACACGTTATTTATCAATTTAACTCTAGAATTAAAGGATATACAACGAGAAACAACGTTTGACAACCTTTAAACAGTTTTAATAACTATCTCAAAAATTATCGCTCTGATGCAAACAACTGATGAGTTATCTACTTAAATTTGATGAACAAAACGACTTACGTATTTTAAACATGCCAACCTTTAGCCCGGTAAGCAGATTAAAAAAAAAACGCAATATGTAGGCTACACGAGAACGGAGACGTCGAGTAACCAAAACAAATGCGTTAAACAAATTCGTACACGTTATTTATCAATTTAACTCTAGAATTAAAGCATATACAACGAGAAACAACGTTTGACAACCTTTAAACAGTTTTAATAACTATCTCAAAAATCATCGCTCTGATGCAAACAACTGATGAGTTATCTACTTAAATTTGATGAACAAAACGACTTACGTATTTTAAACATGCTAACCTTTAGCCCGGTAAGCAAATTAAAAAAAAAACGCAATATGTAGGCTACACGAGAACGGAGACGTCGAGTAACCAAAACAAATGCGTTAAACAAATTCGTACACGTTATTTATCAATTTAACTCTAGAATTAAAGGATATACAACGAGAAACAACGTTTGACAACCTTTAAACAATTTTAATAACTATCTCAAAAATTATCGCTCTGATGCAAACAACTGATGAGTTATCTACTTAAATTTGATGAACAAAACGACTTACGTATTTTAAACATGCTAACCTTTAGCCCGGTAAGCAAATTAAAAACAAAACGCAATATGTAGGCTACACGAGAACGGAGACGTCGAGTAACCAAAACAAATGCGTTAAACAAATTCGTACACGTTATTTATCAATTTAACTCTAGAATTAAAGGATATACAACGAGAAACAACGTTTGACAACCTTTAAACAGTTTTAATAACTATCTCAAAAATTGTCGCTCTGATGCAAACAACTGATGAGTTATCTACTTAAGTTTGATGAACAAAACGACTTACGTATTTTAAACATGCTAACCTTTAGCCCGGTAAGCAAATTAAAAAAAAAAACGCAATATGTAGGCTACACGAGAACAGAGACGTCGAGTAACCAAAACAAATGCGTTAAACAAATTCGTACACGTTATTTATCAATTTAACTCTAGAATTAAAGGATATACAACGAGAAACAACGTTTGACAACCTTTAAACAGTTTTAATAACTATCTCAACAATTGTCGCTCTGATGCAAACAACTGATGAGTTATCTACTTAAATTTGATGAACAAAACGACTTACGTATTTTAAACATGCTAACCTTTAGCCCGGTAAGCAAATTAAAAAAAAAAACGCAATATGTAGGCTACACGAGAACGGAGACGTCGAGTAACCAAAACAAATGCTTTAAACAAATTCGTACACGTTATTTATCAATTTAACTCTAGAATTAAAGGATATACAACGAGAAACAACGTTTGACAACCTTTAAACAGTTTTAATAACTATCTAAAAATTGTCGCTCTGATGCAAACAACTGATGAGTTATCTACTTAAATTTGATGAACAAAACGACTTACGTATTTTAAACATGCTAACCTTTAGCCCGGTAAGCAAATTAAAAAAAAAACGCAATATGTAGGCTACACGAGAACGGAGACGTCGAATAACCAAAACAAATGCGTTAAACAAATTCGTACACGTTATTTATCAATTTAACTCTAGAATTAAAGGATATACAACGAGAAACAACGTTTGACAACCTTTAAACAGTTTTAATAACTATCTCAAAAATTATCGCTCTGATGCAAACAACTGATGAGTTATCTACTTAAATATGATGAACAAAACGACTTACGTATTTTAAACATGCTAACCTTTAGCCCGGTAAGCAAATTAAAAAAAAAACGCAATATGTAGGCTACACGAGAACGGAGACGTGGAGTAACCAAAACAAATGCGTTAAACAAATTCGTACACGTTATTTATCAATTTAACTCTAGAATTAAAGGATATACAACGAGAAACAACGTTTGACAACCTTTAAACAGTTTTAATAACTATCTCAAAAATTATCGCTCTGATGCAAACAACTGATGAGTTATCTACTTAAATTTGATGAACAAAACGACTTACGTATTTTAAACATGCTAACCTTTAGCCCGGTAAGCAAATTAAAAAAAAAACGCAATATGTAGGCTACACGAGAACGGAGACGTCGAGTAACCAAAAAAAATGCGTTAAACAAATTCGTACACGTTATTTATCAATTTAACTCTAGAATTAAAGGATATACAACGAGAAACAACGTTTGACAACCTTTAAACAGTTTTAATAACTATCTCAAAAATTATCGCTCTGATGCAAACAACTGATGAGTTATCTACTTCAATATGATGAACAAAACGACTTACGTATTTTAAACATGCTAACCTTTAGCCCGGTAAGCAAATTAAAAAAAAACGCAATATGTAGGCTACACGAGAACGGAGACGTCGAGTAACCAAAATAAATGCGTTAAACAAATTCGTACACGTTATTTATCAATTTAACTCTAGAATTAAAGGATATACAACGAGAAACACCGTTTGACAACCTTTAAACAGTTTTAATAACTATCTCAAAAATTATCGCTCTGATGCAAACAACTGATGAGTTATCTACTTAAATTTGTTGAACAAAACGACTTACGTATTTTAAGCATGCTAACCTTTAGCCCGGTAAGCAAATTAAAAAAAAAAACGCAATATGTAGGCTACACGAGAACGGAGACGTCGAGTAACCAAAACAAATGCGTTAAACAAATTCGTACACGTTATTTATCAATTTAACTCTAGAATTAAAGGATATACAACGAGAAACAACGTTTGACAACCTTTAAACAGTTTTAATAACTATCTCAAAAATTATCGCTCTGATGCAAACAACTGATGAGTTATCTACTTAAATATGATGAACAAAACGACTTACGTATTTTAAATATGCTAACCTTTAGCCCGGTAAGCAAATTAAAAAAAAAAACGCAATATGTAGGCTACACGAGAACGGAGACGTCGAGTAACCAAAACAAATGCGTTAAACAAATTCGTACACGTTATTTATCAATTTAACTCTAGAATTAAAGGATATACAACGAGAAACAACGTTTGACAACCTTTAAACAGTTTTAATAACTATCTCAAAAATTATCGCTCTGATGCAAACAACTGATGAGTTATCTACTTAAATTTGATGAACAAAACGACTTACGTATTTTAAACGTGCTAACCTTTAGCCCGGTAAGCAAATTAAAAAAAAAAACGCAATATGTAGGCTACACGAGAACGGAGACGTCGAGTAACCAAAACAAATGCGTTAAACAAATTCGTACACGCTATTTATCAATTTAACTCTAGAATTAAAGGATATACAACGAGAAACAACGTTTGACAACCTTTAAACAGTTTTAATAACTATCTCAAAAATTATCGCTCTGATGCAAACAACTGATGAGTTATCTACTTAAATTTGTTGAACAAAACGACTTACGTATTTTAAACATGCTAACCTTTAGCCCGGTAAGCAAATTAAAAAAAAAAAACGCAATATATAGGCTACACGAGAACGGAGACGTCGAGTAACCAAAACAAATGCGTTAAACAAATTCGTACACGTTATTTATCAATTTAACTCTAGAATTAAAGGATATACAACGATAAACAACGTTTGACAACCTTTAAACAGTTTTAATAACTATCTCAAAAATTATCGCTCTGATGCAAACAACTGATGAGTTATCTACTTAAATTTGATGAACAAAACGACTTACGTATTTTAAACATGCTAACCTTTAGCCCGGTAAGCAAATTAAAAAAAAAACGCAATATGTAGGCTACACGAGAACGGAGACGTCGAGTAACCAAAACAAATGCGTTAAACAAATTCGTACACGTTATTTATCAATTTAACTCTAGAATTAAAGGATATACAACGAGAAACAACGTTTGACAACCTTTAAACAGTTTTAATAACTATCTCAAAAATTATCGCTCTGATGCAAACAACTGATGAGTTATCTACTTAAATATGATGAACAAAACGACTTACGTATTTTAAACATGCTAACCTTTAGCCCGGTAAGCAAATTAAAAAAAAAACGCAATATGTAGGCTACACGAGAACGGAGACGTCGAGTAACCAAAACAAATGCGTTAAACAAATTCGTACACGTTATTTATCAATTTAACTCTAGAATTAAAGGATATACAACAAGAAACACCGTTTGACAACCTTTAAACAGTTTTAATAACTATCTCAAAAATTATCGCTCTGATGCAAACAACTGATGAGTTATCTACTTAAATTTGATGAACAAAACGACTTACGTATTTTAAACGTGCTAACCTTTAGCCCGGTAAGCAAATTAAAAAAAAAACGCAATATGTAGGCTACACGAGAACGGAGACGTCGAGTAACCAAAACAAATGCGTTAAACAAATTCGTACACGTTATTTATCAATTTAACTCTAGAATTAAAGGATATACAACGAGAAACAACGTTTGACAACCTTTAAACAGTTTTAATAACTATCTCAAAAATTATCGCTCTGATGCAAACAACTGATGAGTTATCTACTTAAATTTGTTGAACAAAACGACTTACGTATTTTAAACATGCTAACCTTTAGCCCGGTAAGCAAATTAAAAAAAAAAAACGCAATATATAGGCTACACGAGAACGGAGACGTCGAGTAACCAAAACAAATACGTTAAACAAATTCGTACACGTTATTTATCAATTTAACTCTAGAATTAAAGGATATACAACGATAAACAACGTTTGACAACCTTTAAACAGTTTTAATAACTATCTCAAAAATTATCGCTCTGATGCAAACAACTGATGAGTTATCTACTTAAATTTGATGAACAAAACGACTTACGTATTTTAAACATGCTAACCTTTAGCCCGGTAAGCAAATTAAAAAAAAAACGCAATATGTAGGCTACACGAGAACGGAGACGTCGAGTAACCAAAACAAATGCGTTAAACAAATTCGTACACGTTATTTATCAATTTAACTCTAGAATTAAAGGATATACAACGAGAAACAACGTTTGACAACCTTTAAACAGTTTTAATAACTATCTCAAAAATTATCGCTCTGATGCAAACAACTGATGAGTTATCTACTTAAATATGATGAACAAAACGACTTACGTATTTTAAACATGCTAACCTTTAGCCCGGTAAGCAAATTAAAAAAAAAACGCAATATGTAGGCTACACGAGAACGGAGACGTCGAGTAACCAAAACAAATGCGTTAAACAAATTCGTACACGTTATTTATCAATTTAACTCTAGAATTAAAGGATATACAACAAGAAACACCGTTTGACAACCTTTAAACAGTTTTAATAACTATCTCAAAAATTATCGCTCTGATGCAAACAACTGATGAGTTATCTACTTAAATTTGTTGAACAAAACGACGTACGTATTTTAAACATGCTAACCTTTAGCCCGGTAAGCAAATTAAAAAAAAAAACGCAATATGTAGGCTACACGAGAACGGAGACGTCGAGTAACCAAAACAAATGCGTTAAACAAATTCGTACACGTTATTTATCAATTTAACTCTAGAATTAAAGGATATACAACGAGAAACAACGTTTGACAACCTTTAAACAGTTTTAATAACTATCTCAAAAATTATCGCTCTGATGCAAACAACTGATGAGTTATCTACTTAAATTTGATAAACAAAACGACTTACGTATTTTAAACATGATAAACTTTAGCCCGGTAAGCAAATTAAAAAAAAAACGCAATATGTAGGCTACACGAGAACGGAGACGTCGAGTAACCAAAACAAATGCGTTAAGCAAATTCGTACACGTTATTTATCAATTTAACTCTAGAATTAAAGGATATACAACGAGAAACAACGTTTGACAACCTTTAAACAGTTTTAATAACGATCTCAAAAATTATCGCTCTGATGCAAACAACTGATGAGCTATCTACTTAAATATGATGAACAAAACGACTTACGTATTTTAAACATGCTAACCTTTAGCCCGGTAAGCAAATTAAAAAAAAAACGCAATATGTAGGCTACACGAGAACGGAGACGTCGAGTAACCAAAACAAATGCGTTAAACAAATTCGTACACGTTATTTATCAATTTAACTCTAGAATTAAAGGATATACAACGAGAAACAACGTTTGACAACCTTTAAACAGTTTTAATAACTATCTCAAAAATTATCGCTCTGATGCAAACAACTGATGAGTTATCTACTTAAATTTGATGAACAAAACGACTTACGTATTTTAAACATGCTAACCTTTAGCCCGGTAAGCAAATTAAAAAAAAACGCAATATGTAGGCTACACGAGAACGGAGACGTCGAGTAACCAAAACAAATGCGTTAAACAAATTCGTACACGTTATTTATCAATTTAACTCTAGAATTAAAGGATATACAACGAGAAACAACGTTTGACAACCTTTAAAAAGTTTTTAAAACTATCTCAAAAATTATCGCTCTGATGCAAACAACTAATGAGTTATCTACTTAAATATGATGAACAAAACGACTTACGTATTTTAAACATGCTAACCTTTAGCCCGGTAAGCAAATTAAAAAAAAACGCAATATGTAGGCTACACGAGAACGGAGACGTCGAGTAACCAAAACAAATGCGTTAAACAAATTCGTACACGTTATTTATCAATTTAACTCTAGAATTAAAGGATATACAACGAGAAACACCGTTTGACAACCTTTAAACAGTTTTAATAACTATCTCAAAAATTATCGCTCTGATGCAAACAACTGATGAGTTATCTACTTAAATTTGTTGAACAAAACGACTTACGTATTTTAAGCATGCTAACCTTTAGCCCGGTAAGCAAATTAAAAAAAAAACGCAATATGTAGGCTACACGAGAACGGAGACGTCGAGTAACCAAAACAAATGCGTTAAACAAATTCGTACACGTTATTTATCAATTTAACTCTAGAATTAAAGGATATACAACGAGTAACAACGTTTGACAACCTTTAAACAGTTTTAATAACTATCTCAAAAATTATCGCTCTGATGCAAACAACTGATGAGTTATCTACTTAAATATGATGAACAAAACGACTTACGTATTTTAAACATGCTAACATTTAGCCCGGTAAGCAAATTAAAAAAAAAACGCAATATGTAGGCTACACGAGAACGGAGACGTCGAGTAACCAAAACAAATGCGTTAAACAAATTCGTACACGTTATTTATCAATTTAACTCTAGAATTAAAGGATATACAACGAGAAACAACGTTTGACAACCTTTAAACAGTTTTAATAACTATCTCAAAAATTATCGCTCTGATGCAAACAACTGATGAGTTATCTACTTAAATTTGATGAACAAAACGACTTACGTATTTTAAACATGCTAACCTTTAGCCCGGTAAGCAAATTAAAAAAAAAAACGCAATATGTAGGCTACACGAGAACGGAGACGTCGAGTAACCAAAACAAATGCGTTAAACAAATTCGTACACGCTATTTATCAATTTAACTCTAGAATTAAAGGATATACAACGAGAAAAAACGTTTGACAACCTTTAAACAGTTTTAATAACTATCTCAAAAATTATCGCTCTGATGCAAACAACTGATGAGTTATCTACTTAAATATGATGAACAAAACGACTTACGTATTTTAAACATGCTAACCTTTAGCCCGGTAAGCAAATTAAAAAAAAAAACGCAATATGTAGGCTACACGAGAACGGAGACGTCGAGTAACCAAAACAAATGCGTTAAACAAATTCGTACACGTTATTTATCAATTTAACTCTAGAATTAAAGGATATACAACGAGAAACAACGTTTGACAACCTTTAAACAGTTTTAATAACTATCTCAAAAATTATCGCTCTGATGCAAACAACTGATGAGTTATCTACTTAAATTTGATAAACAAAACGACTTACGTATTTTAAACATGATAACCTTTAGCCCGGTAAGCAAATTAAAAAAAAAACGCAATATGTAGGCTACACGAGAACGGAGACGTCGAGTAACCAAAACAAATGCGTTAAGCAAATTCGTACACGTTATTTATCAATTTAACTCTAGAATTAAAGGATATACAACGAGAAACAACGTTTGACAACCTTTAAACAGTTTTAATAACGATCTCAAAAATTATCGCTCTGATGCAAACAACTGATGAGTTATCTACTTAAATATTATGAACAAAACGACTTACGTATTTTAAACATGCTAACCTTTAGCCCGGTAAGCAAATTAAAAAAAAAACGCAATATGTAGGCTACACGAGAACGGAGACGTCGAGTAACCAAAACAAATGCGTTAAACAAATTCGTACACGTTATTTATCAATTTAACTCTAGAATTAAAGGATATACAACGAGAAACAACGTTTGACAACCTTTAAACAGTTTTAATAACTATCTCAAAAATTATCGCTCTGATGCAAACAACTGATGAGTTATCTACTTTAATTTGATGAACAAAACGACTTACGTATTTTAAACATGCTAACCTTTAGCCCGGTAAGCAAATTAAAAAAAAAACGCAATATGTAGGCTACACGAGAACGGAGACGTCGAGTAACCAAAACAAATGCGTTAAACAAATTCGTACACGTTATTTATCAATTTAACTCTAGAATTAAAGGATATACAACGAGAAACAACGTTTGACAACCTTTAAACAGTTTTAATAACTATCTCAAAAATTGTCGCTCTGATGCAAACAACTGATGAGTTATCTACTTAAATTTGATGAACAAAACGACTTACGTATTTTAAACATGCTAACCTTTAGCCCGGTAAGCAAATTAAAAAAAAAAAACGCAATATGTAGGCTACACGAGAACGGAGACGTCGAGTAACCAAAACAAATGCGTTAAACAAATTCGTACACGTTATTTATCAATTTAACTCTAGAATTAAAGGATATACAACGAGAAACAACGTTTGACAACCTTTAAACAGTTTTAATAACTATCTCAAAAATTGTCGCTCTGATGCAAACAACTGATGAGTTATCTACTCACATTTGTTGAACAAAACGACTTACGTATTTTAAACATGCTAACCTTTAGCCCGGTAAGAAAATTAAAAAAAAAAACGCAATATGTAGGCTACACGAGAACGGAGACGTCGAGTAACCAAAACAAATGCGTTAAACAAATTCGTACACGTTATTTATCAATTTAACTCTAGAATTAAAGGATATACAACGAGAAACAACGTTTGACAACCTTTAAACAGTTTTAATAACTATCTCAAAAATTGTCGCTCTGATGCAAACAACTGATGAGTTATCTACTTAAATTTGATGAACAAAACGACTTACGTATTTTAAACATGCTAACCTTTAGCCCGGTAAGCAAATTAAAAAAAAAACGCAATATGTAGGCTACACGAGAACGGAGACGTCGAGTAACCAAAACAAATGCGTTAAACAAATTCGTACACGTTATTTATCAATTTAACTCTAGAATTAAAGGATATACAACGAGAAACAACCTTTGACAACCTTTAAACAGTTTTAATAACTATCTCAAAAATTATCGCTCTGATGCAAACAACTGATGAGTTATCTACTTAAATTTGATGAACAAAACGACTTACGTATTTTAAACATGCTAACCTTTAGCCCGGTAAGCAAATTAAAAAAAAAAACGCAATATGTAGGCTACACGAGAACGGAGACGTCGAGTAACCAAAACAAATGCGTTAAACAAATTCGTACACGTTATTTATCAATTTAACTCTAGAATTAAAGGATATACAACGAGAAACAACGTTTGACAACCTTTAAACAGTTTTAATAACTATCTCAAAAATTATCGCTCTGATGCAAACAACTGATGAGTTATCTACTTAAATATGATGAACAAAACGACTTACGTATTTTAAACATGCTAACCTATAGCCCGGTAAGCAAATTAAAAAAAACGCAATATGTAGGCTACACGAGAACGGAGACGTCGAGTAACCAAAACAAATGCGTTAAACAAATTCGTACACGTTATTTATCAATTTAACTCTAGAATTAAAGGATATACAACGAGAAACAACGTTTGACAACCTTTAAACAGTTTTAATAACTATCTCAAAAATTATCGCTCTGATGCAAACAACTGATGAGTTATCTACTCAAATTTGATGAACAAAACGACTTACGTATTTTAAACATGCTAACCTTTAGCCCGGTAAGCAAATTAAAAAAAAAACGCAATATGTAGGCTACACGAGAACGGAGACGTCGAGTAACCAAAACAAATGCGTTAAACAAATTCGTACACGTTATTTATCAATTTAACTCTAGAATTAAAGGATATACAACGAGAAACAACGTTTGACAACCTTTAAACAGTTTTAATAACTGTCTCAAAAAATTATCGCTCTGATGCAAACAACTGATGAGTTATCTACTCAAATTTGATGAACAAAACGACTTACGTATTTTAAACATGCTAACCTTTAGCCCGGTAAGCAAATTAAAAAAAAAACGCAATATGTAGGCTACACGAGAACGGAGACGTCGAGTAACCAAAACAAATGCGTTAAACAAATTCGTACACGTTATTTATCAATTTAACTCTAGAATTAAAGGATATACAACGAGAAACAACGTTTGACAACCTTTAAACAGTTTTAATAACTATCTCAAAAATTATCGCTCTGATGCAAACAACTGATGAGTTATCTACTTAAATATGATGAACAAAACGACTTACGTATTTTAAACATGCTAACCTTTAGCCCGGTAAGCAAATTAAAAAAAAAACGCAATATGTAGGCTACACGAGAACGGAGACGTCGAGTAACCAAAACAAATGCGTTAAACAAATTCGTACACGTTATTTATCAATTTAACTCTAGAATTAAAGGATATACAACGAGAAACAACGTTTGACAACCCTTAAACAGTTTTAATAACTATCTCAAAAATTGTCGCTCTGATGCAAACAACTGATGAGTTATCTACTTAAATTTGATGAACAAAACGACTTACGTATTTTAAACATGCTAACCTTTAGCCCGGTAAGCAAATTAAAAAAAAAACGCAATATGAAGGCTACACGAGAACGGAGACTTCGAGTAACCAAAACAAATGCGTTAAACAAATTCGTACACGTTATTTATCAATTTAACTCTAGAATTAAAGGATATACAACGAGAAACAACGTTTGACAACCTTTAAACAGTTTTAAAAGCTATCTCAAAAATTATCGCTCTGATGCAAACAACTGATGAGTTATCTACTTAAATATGATGAACAAAACGACTTACGTATTTTAAACATGCTAACCTTTAGCCCGGTAAGCAAATTAAAAAAAAAAACGCAATATGTAGGCTACACGAGAACGGAGACGTCGAGTAACCAAAACAAATGCGTTAAACAAATTCGTACACGTTATTTATCAATTTAACTCTAGAATTAAAGGATATACAACGAGAAACAACGTTTGACAACCTTTAAACAGTTTTAATAACTATCTCAAAAATTGTCGCTCTGATGCAAACAACTGATGAGTTATCTACTTAAATTTGATGAACAAAACGACTTACGTATTTTAAACATGCTAACCTTTAGCCCGGTAAGCAAATTAAAAAAAAAAACGCAATATGTAGGCTACACGAGAACGGAGACGTCGAGTAACCAAATCAAATGCGTTAAACAAATTCGTACACGTTATTTATCAATTTAACTCTAGAATTAAAGGATATACAACGAGAAACAACGTTTGACAACCTTTAAACAGTTTTAAAAGCTATCTCAAAAATTATCGCTCTGATGCAAACAACTGATGAGTTATCTACTTAAATATGATGAACAAAACGACTTACGTATTTTAAACATGCTAACCTTTAGCCCGGTAAGCAAATTAAAAAAAAAAACGCAATATGTAGGCTACACTAAAACGGAGACGTCGAGTAACCAAAACAAATGCGTTAAACAAATTCGTACACGTTATTTATCAATTTAACTCTAGAATTAAAGGATATACAACGAGAAACAACGTTTGACACCTTTAAACAGTTTTAATAACTATCTCAAAAATTATCGCTCTGATGCAAACAACTGATGAGTTATCTACTTAAATATGACGAACAAAACGACTTACGTATTTTAAACATGCTAACCTTTAGCCCGGTAAGCAAATTAAAAAAAAAACGCAATATGTAGGCTACACGAGAACGGAGACGTCGAGTAACCAAAACAAATGCGTTAAACAAATTCGTACACGTTATTTATCAAGTTAACTCTAGAATTAAAGGATATACAACGAGAAACAACGTTTGACAACCTTTAAACAGTTTTAATAACTATCTCAAAAATTGTCGCTCTGATGCAAACAACTGATGAGTTATCTACTTAAATTTGATGAACAAAACGACTTACGTATTTTAAACATGCTAACCTTTAGCCCGGTAAGCAAATTAAAAAAAAAAACATAATATGTAGGCTACACGAGAACGGAGACGTCGAGTAACCAAAACAAATGCGTTAAACAAATTCGTACACGTTATTTATCAATTTAACTCTAGAATTAAAGGATATACAACGAGAAACAACGTTTGACAACCTTTAAACAGTTTTAATAACTATCTCAAAAATTATCGCTCTGATGCAAACAACTGATGAGTTATCTACTTAAATTTGATGAACAAAACGACTTACGTATTTTAAACATGCTAACCTTTAGCCCGGTAAGCAAATTAAAAAAAAAACGCAATATGTAGGCTACACGAGAACGGAGACGTCGAGTAACCAAAACAAATGCGTTAAACAAATTCGTCCACGTTATTTATCAATTTAACTCTAGAATTAAAGGATATACAACGAGAAACAACGTTTGACAACCTTTAAACAGTTTTAATAACTATCTCAAAAATTATCGCTCTGATGCAAACAACTGATGAGTTATCTACTTAAATTTGATGAACAAAACGACTTACGTATTTTAAACATGCTAACCTTTAGCCCGGTAAGCAAATTAAAAAAAAAAACGCAATATGTAGGCTACACGAGAACGGAGACGTCGAGTAACCAAAACAAATGCGTTAAACAAATTCGTACACGTTATTTATCAATTTAACTCTAGAATTAAAGGATATACAACGAGAAACAACGTTTGACAACCTTTAAACAGTTTTAATAACTATCTCAAAAATTATCGCTCTGATGCAAACAACTGATGAGTTATCTACTTAAATTTGATGAACAAAACGACTTACGTATTTTAAACATGCTAACCTTTAGCCCGGTAAGCAAATTAAAAAAAAAACGCAATATGTAGGCTACACGAGAACGGAGACGTCGAGTAACCAAAACAAATGCGTTAAACAAATTCGTCCACGTTATTTATCAATTTAACTCTAGAATTAAAGGATATACAACGAGAAACAACGTTTGACAACCTTTAAACAGTTTTAATAACTATCTCAAAAATTATCGCTCTGATGCAAACAACTGATGAGTTATCTACTTAAATTTGATGAACAAAACGACTTACGTATTTTAAACATGCTAACCTTTAGCCCGGTAAGCAAATTAAAAAAAAAAACGCAATATGTAGGCTACACGAGAACGGAGACGTCGAGTAACCAAAACAAATGCGTTAAACAAATTCGTACACGTTATTTATCAATTTAACTCTAGAATTAAAGGATATACAACGAGAAACAACGTTTGACAACCTTTAAACAGTTTTAATAACTATCTCAAAAATTGTCGCTCTGATGCAAACAACTGATGAGTTATCTACTTAAATTTGATGAACAAAACGACTTACGTATTTTAAACATGCTAACCTTTAGCCCGGTATGCAAATTAAAAAAAAAACGCAATATGTAGGCTACACGAGAACGGAGACGTCGAGTAACCAAAACAAATGCGCTAAACAAATTCGTACACGTTATTTATCAATTTAACTCTAGAATTAAAGGATATACAACGAGAAACAACGTTTGACAACCTTTAAACAGTTTTAATAACTATCTCAAAAATTACCGCTCTGATGCAAACAACTGATGAGTTATCTACTTAAATATGATGAACAAAACGACTTACGTATTTTAAACATGCTAACCTTTAGCCCGGTAAGCAAATTAAAAAAAAAAACACAATATGTAGGCTACACGAGAACGGAGACGTCGAGTAACCAAAACAAATGCGTTAAACAAATTCGTACACGTTATTTATCAATTTAACTCTAGAATTGAAGGATATACAACGAAAAACAACGTTTGACAACCTTTAAACAGTTTTAATAACTATCTCAAAAATTATCGCTCTGATGCAAACAAATGATGAGTTATCTACTTAAATTTGTTGAACAAAACGACTTACGTATTTTAAACATGCTAACCTTTAGCCCGGTAAGCAAATTAAAAAAAAAACGCAATATGTAGGCTACACGAGAACGGAGACGTCGAGTAACCAAAACAAATGCGTTAAACAAATTCGTACACGTTATTTATCAATTTAACTCTAGAATTAAAGGATATACAACGAGAAACAACGTTTGACAACCTTTAAACAGTTTTAATAACTATCTCAAAAATTATCGCTCTGATGCAAACAACTGATGAGTTATCTACTTAAATTTGATAATAAAACCACTTACGTATTTTAAACATGCTAACCTTTAGCCCGGTAAGCAAATTAAAAAAAAACGCAATATGTAGGCTACACGAGAACGGAGACGTCGAGTAACCAAAACAAATGCGTTAAACAAAAGCGTACACGTTATTTATCAATTTAACTCTAGAATTAAAGGATATACAACGAGAAACAACGTTTGACAACCTTTAAACAGTTTTAATAACTATCTCAAAAATTATCGCTCTGATGCAAACAACTGATGAGTTATCTACTTAAATATGATGAACAAAACGACTTACGTATTTTAAACATGCTAACCTTTAGCCCGGTAAGCAAATTAAAAAAAAAACGCAATATGTAGGCTACACGAGAACGGAGACGTCGAGTAACCAAAACAAATGCGTTAAACAAATTCGTACACGTTATTTATCAATTTAACTCTAGAACTAAAGGATATACAACGAGAAACAACGTTTGACAACCTTTAAACAGTTTTAATAACTATCTCAAAAATTATCGCTCTGATGCAAACAACTGATGAGTTATCTACTTAAATATGATGAACAAAACGACTTACGTATTTTAAACATGCTAACCTTTAGCCCGGTAAGCAAATTAAAAAAAAACGCAATATGTAGGCTACAAGAGAACGGAGACGTCGAGTAACCAAAACAAATGCGTTAAACAAATTCGTACACGTTATTTATCAATTTAACTCTAGAATTAAAGGATATACAACGAGAAACAACGTTTGACAACCTTTAAACAGTTTTAATAACTATCTCAAAAATTATCGCTCTGATGCAAACAACTGATGAGTTATCTACTTAAATTTGATGAACAAAACGACTTACGTATTTTAAACATGCTAACCTTTAGCCCGGTAAGCAAATTAAAAAAAAAAACGCAATATGTAGGCTACACGAGAACGGAGACGTCGAGTAACCAAAACAAATGCGTTAAACAAATTCGTACACGTTATTTATCAATTTAACTCTAGAATTAAAGGATATACAACGAGAAACAACGTTTGACAACCTTTAAACAGTTTTAATAACTATCTCAAAAATGATCGCTCTGATGCAAACAACTGATGAGTTATCTACTTAAATTTGATGAACAAAACGACTTACGTATTTTAAATATGCTAACCTTTAGCCCGGTAAGCTAATTAAAAAAAAAACGCAATATGTAGGCTACACGAGAACGGAGACGTCGAGTAACCAAAACAAATGCGTTAAACAAATTCGTACACGTTATTTATCAATTTAACTCTCGAATTAAAGGATATACAACGAGAAACAACGTTTGACAACCTTTAAACAGTTTTAATAACTATCTCAAAAATTATCGCTCTGATGCAAACAACTGATGAGTTATCTACTTAAATTTGATGAACAAAACGACTTACGTATTTTAAACATGCTAACCTTTAGCCCGGTAAGCAAATTAAAAAAAAAACGCAATATGTAGGCTACACGAGAACGGAGACGTCAATTAACCAAAACAAATGCGTTAAACAAATTCGTACACGTTATTTATCAATTTAACTCTAGAATTAAAGGATATACAACGAGAAACAACGTTTGACAACCTTTAAACAGTTTTAATAACTATCTCAAAAATTGTCGCTCTGACGCAAACAACTGATGAGTTATCTACTTAAATTTGATGAACAAAACGACTTACGTATTTTAAACATGCTAACCTTTAGCCCGGTAAGCAAATTAAAAAAAAAACGCAATATGTAGGCTACACGAGAACGGAGACGTCGAGTAACCAAAACAAATGCGTTAAACAAATTCGTACACGTTATTTATCAATTTAACTCTAGAATTAAAGGATATACAACGAGAAACAACGTTTGACAACCTTTAAACAGTTTTAAAAGCTATCTCAAAAATTATCGCTCTGATGCAAACAACTGATGAGTTATCTACTTAAATATGATGAACAAAACGACTTACGTATTTTAAACATGCTAACCTTTAGCCCGGTAAGCAAATTAAAAAAAAAACGCAATATGTAGGCTACACGAGAACGGAGACGTCGAGTAACCAAAACAAATGCGTTAAACAAATTCGTACACGTTATTTATCAATTTAACTCTAGAATTAAAGGATATACAACGAGAAACAACGTTTGACAACCTTTAAACAGTTTTAATAACTATCTCAAAAATTGTCGCCCTGATGCAAACAACTGATGAGTTATCTACTTAAATTTGATGAACAAAACGACTTACGTATTTTAAACATGCTAACCTTTAGCCCGGTAAACAAATTAAAAAAAAAACGCAATATGTAGGCTACACGAGAACGGAGACGTCGAGTAACCAAAACAAATGCGTTAAACAAATTCGTACACGTTATTTATCAATTTAACTCTAGAATTAAAGGATATACAACGAGAAACAACGTTTGACAACCTTTAAACAGTTTTAATAACTATCTCAAAAATTATCGCTCTGATGCAAACAACTGATGAGTTATCTACTTAAATTTGTTGAACAAAACGACTTACGTATTTTAAACATGCTAACCTTTAGCCCGATAAGCAAATTAAAAAAAAAACGCAATATGTAGGCTACACGAGAACGGAGACGTCGAGTGACCAAAACAAATGCGTTAAACAAATTCGTACACGTTATTTATCAATTTAACTCTAGAATTAAAGGATATACAACGAGAAACAACGTTTGACAACCTTTAAACAGTTTTAATAACTATCTCAAAAATTGTCGCTCTGATGCAAACAACTGATGAGTTATCTACTTAAATTTGATGAACAAAACGACTTACGTATTTTAAACATGCTAACCTTTAGCCCGGTATGCAAATTAAAAAAAAAAACGCAATATGTAGGCTACACGAGAACGGAGACGTCGAGTAACCAAAACAAATGCGCTAAACAAATTCGTACACGTTATTTATCAATTTAACTCTAGAATTAAAGGATTTACAACGAGAAACAACGTTTGACAACCTTTAAACAGTTTTAATAACTATCTCAAAAATTATCGCTCTGATGCAAACAACTGATGAGTTATCTACTTAAATATGATGAACAAAACGACTTACGTATTTTAAACATGCTAACCTTTAGCCCGGTATGCAAATTAAAAAAAAAACGCAATATGTAGGCTACACGAGAACGGAGACGTCGAGTAACCAAAACAAATGCGTTAAACAAATTCGTACACGTTATTTATCAATTTAACTCTAGAATTAAAGGATATACAACGAGAAACAACGTTTGACAACCTTTAAACAGTTTTAATAACTATCTCAAAAATTGTCGCTCTGAATAAAACAACTGATGAGTTATCTACTTAAATTTGATGAACAAAACGACTTACGTATTTTAAACATGCTAACCTTTAGCCCGGTAAGCAAATTAAAAAAAAAACGCAATATGTAGGCTACACGAGAACGGAGACGTCGAGTAACCAAAACAAATGCGTTAAACAAATTCGTACACGTTATTTATCAATTTAACTCTAGAATTAAAGGATATACAACGAGAAACAACGTTTGACAACCTTTAAACAGTTTTAATAACTATCTCAAAAATTATCGCTCTGATGCAAACAACTGATGAGTTATCTACTTAAATTTGTTGAACAAAACGACTTACGTATTTTAAACATGCTAACCTTTAGCCCGGTAAGCAAATTAAAAAAAAACGCAATATGTAGGCTACACGAGAACGGAGACGTCGAGTAACCAAAACAAATGCGTTAAACAAATTCGTACACGTTATTTATCAATTTAACTCTAGAATTAAAGGATATACAACGAGAAACAACGTTTGACAACCTTTAAACAGTTTTAATAACTATCTCAAAAATTATCGCTCTGATGCAAACAACTGATGAGTTATCTACTTAAATTTGATGAACAAAACGACTTACGTATTTTAAACATGCTAACCTTTAGCCCGGTAAGCAAATTAAAAAAAAAACGCAATATGTAGGCTACACGAGAACGGAGACGTCGAGTAACCAAAACAAATGCGTTAAACAAATTCGTACACGTTATTTATCAATTTAACTCTAGAATTAAAGGATATACAACGAGAAACAACGTTTGACAACCTTTAAACAGTTTTAATAACTATCTCAAAAATTGTCGCTCTGATGCAAACAACTGATGAGTTATCTACTTAAATTTGATGAACAAAACGACTTACGTATTTTAAACATGCTAACCTTTAGCCCGGTATGCAAATTAAAAAAAAAAACGCAATATGTAGGCTACACGAGAACGGAGACGTCGAGTAACCAAAACAAATGCGCTAAACAAATTCGTACACGTTATTTATCAATTTAACTCTAGAATTAAAGGATTTACAACGAGAAACAACGTTTGACAACCTTTAAACAGTTTTAATAACTATCTCAAAAATTATCGCTCTGATGCAAACAACTGATGAGTTATCTACTTAAATATGATGAACAAAACGACTTACGTATTTTAAACATGCTAACCTTTAGCCCGGTAAGCAAATTAAAAAAAAAACGCAATATGTAGGCTACACGAGAACGGAGACGTCGAGTAACCAAAACAAATGCGTTAAACAAATTCGTACACGTTATTTATCAATTTAACTCTAGAATTAAAGGATATACAACGAGAAACAACGTTTGACAACCTTTAAACAGTTTTAATAACTATCTCAAAAATTGTCGCTCTGAATAAAACAACTGATGAGTTATCTACTTAAATTTGATGAACAAAACGACTTACGTATTTTAAACATGCTAACCTTTAGCCCGGTAAGCAAATTAAAAAAAAAACGCAATATGTAGGCTACACGAGAACGGAGACGTCGAGTAACCAAAACAAATGCGTTAAACAAATTCGTACACGTTATTTATCAATTTAACTCTAGAATTAAAGGATATACAACGAGAAACAACGTTTGACAACCTTTAAACAGTTTTAATAACTATCTCAAAAATTATCGCTCTGATGCAAACAACTGATGAGTTATCTACTTAAATTTGTTGAACAAAACGACCTACGTATTTTAAACATGCTAACCTTTAGCCCGGTAAGCAAATTAAAAAAAAACGCAATATGTAGGCTACACGAGAACGGAGACGTCGAGTAACCAAAACAAATGCGTTAAACAAATTCGTACACGTTATTTATCAATTTAACTCTAGAATTAAAGGATATACAACGAGAAACAACGTTTGACAACCTTTAAACAGTTTTAATAACTATCTCAAAAATTATCGCTCTGATGCAAACAACTGATGAGTTATCTACTTAAATTTGTTGAACAAAACGACTTACGTATTTTAAGCATGCTAACCTTTAGCCCGGTAAGCAAGTTAAAAAAAACGCAATATGTAGGCTACACGAGAACGGAGACGTCGAGTAACCAAAACAAATGCGTTAAACAAATTCGTACACGTTATTTATCAATTTAACTCTAGAATTAAAGGATATACAACGAGAAACAACGTTTGACAACCTTTAAACAGTTTTAATAACTATCTCAAAAATTATCGCTCTGATGCAAACAACTGATGAGTTATCTACTTAAATATGATGAACAAAACGACTTACGTATTTTAAACATGCTAACCTTTAGCCCGGTAAGCAAATTAAAAAAAAAACGCAATATGTAGGCTACACGAGAACGGAGACGTCGAGTAACCAAAACAAATGCGTTAAACAAATTCGTACACGTTATTTATCAATTTAACTCTAGAATTAAAGGATATACAACGAGAAACAACGTTTGACAACCTTTAAACAGTTTTAATAACTATCTCAAAAATTATCGCTCTGATGCAAACAACTGATGAGTTATCTACTTAAATTTGATGAACAAAACGACTTACGTATTTTAAACATGCTAACCTTTAGCCCGGTAAGCAAATTAAAAAAAAAAAACGCAATATGTAGGCTACACGAGAACGGAGACGTCGAGTAACCAAAACAAATGCGTTAAACAAATTCGTACACGTTATTTATCAATTTAACTCTAGAATTAAAGGATATACAAAGAGAAACAACGTTTGACAACCTTTAAACAGTTTTAATAACTATCTCAAAAATTATCGCTCTGATGCAAACAACTGATGAGTTATCTACTTAAATATGATGAACAAAACGACTTACGTATTTTAAACATGCTAACCTTTAGCCCGGTAAGCAAATTAAAAAAAAACGCAATATGTAGGCTACACGAGAACGGAGACGTCGAGTAACCAAAACAAATGCGTTAAGCAAATTCGTACACGTTATTTATCAATTTAACTCTAGAATTAAAGGATATACAACGAGAAACAACGTTTGACAACCTTTAAACAGTTTTAATAACTATCTCAAAAATTATCGCTCTGATGCAAACAACTGATGAGTTATCTACTTAAATTTGATGAACAAAACGACTTACGTATTTTAAACATGCTAACCTTTAGCCCGGTAAGCAAATTAAAAAAAAAAAGGAATATGTAGGCTACACGAGAACGGAGACGTCGAGTAACCAAAACAAATGCGTTAAACAAATTCGTACACGTTATTTATCAATTTAACTCTAGAATTAAAGGATATACAACGAGAAACAACGTTTGACAACCTTTAAACAGTTTTAATAACTATCTCAAAAATTATCGCTCTGATGCAAACAACTGATGAGTTATCTACTTAAATATGATGAACAAAACGACTTACGTATTTTAAACATGCTAACCTTTAGCCCGGTAAGCAAATTAAAAAAAAAAACGCAATATGTAGGCTACACGAGAACGGAGACGTCGAGTAACCAAAACAAATGCGTTAAACAAATTCGTACACGTTATTTATCAATTTAACTCTAGAATTAAAGGATATACAACGAGAAACAACGTTTGACAACCTTTAAACAGTTTTAATAACTATCTCAAAAATTATCGCTCTGATGCAAACAACTGATGAGTTATCTACTTAAATTTGATGAACAAAACGACTTACGTATTTTAAACATGCTAACCTTTAGCCCGGTAAGCAAATTAAAAAAAAACGCAATATGTAGGCTACACGAGAACGGAGACGTCGAGTAACCAAAACAAATGCGTTAAACAAATTCGTACACGTTATTTATCAATTTAACTCTAGAATTAAAGGATATACAACGAGAAACAACGTTTGACAACCCTTAAACAGTTTTAATAACTATCTCAAAAATTATCGCTCTGATGCAAACAACTGATGAGTTATCTACTTAAATATGATGAACAAAACGACTTACGTATTTTAAACATGCTAACCTTTAGCCCGGTAAGCAAATTAAAAAAAACGCAATATGTAGGCTACACGAGAACGGAGACGTCGAGTAACCAAAACAAATGCGTTAAACCAATTCGTACACGTTATTTATCAATTTAACTCTAGAATTAAAGGATATACAACGAGAAACAACGTTTGACAACCTTTAAACAGTTTTAATAACTATCTAAAAAATTATCGCTCTGATGCAAACAACTGATGAGTTATCTACTTAAATATGATGAACAAAACGACTTACGTATTTTAAACATGCTAACCTTTAGCCCGGTAAGCAAATTAAAAAAAAAACCCAATATGTAGGCTACACGAGAACGGAGACGTCGAGTAACCAAAACAAATGCGTTAAACAAATTCGTACACGTTATTTATCAATTTAACTCTAGAATTAAAGGATATACAACGAGAAACAACGTTTGACAACCTTTAAACAGTTTTAATAACTATCTCAAAAATTATCGCTCTGATGCAAACAACTGATGAGTTATCTACTTAAATATGATGAACAAAACGACTTACGTATTTTAAACATGCTAACCTTTAGCCCGGTAAGCAAATTAAAAAAAAACCCAATATGTAGGCTACACGAGAACGGAGACGTCGAGTAACCAAAACAAATGCGTTAAACAAATTCGTACACGTTATTTATCAATTTAACTCTAGAATTAAAGGATATACAACGAGAAACAACGTTTGACAACCTTTAAACAGTTTTAATAACTATCTCAAAAATTATCGCTCTGATGCAAACAACTGATGAGTTATCTACTTAAATTTGATGAACAAAACGACTTACGTATTTTAAACATGCTAACCTTTAGCCCGGTAAGCAAATTAAAAAAAAAACGCAATATGTAGGCTACACGAGAACGGAGACGTCGAGTAACCAAAACAAATGCGTTAAACAAATTCGTACACGTTATTTATCAATTTAACTCTAGAATTAAAGGATATACAACGAGAAACAACGTTTGACAACCTTTAAACAGTTTTAATAACTATCTCAAAAATTATCGCTCTGATGCAAACAACTGATGATTTATCAACTTAAATATGATGAACAAAACGACTTACGTATTTTAAACATGCTAACCTTTAGCCCGGTAAGCAAATTAAAAAAAAAACCCAATATGTAGGCTACACGAGAACGGAGACGTCGAGTAACCAAAACAAATGCGTTAAACAAATTCGTACACGTTATTTATCAATTTAACTCTAGAATTAAAGGATATACAACGAGAAACAACGTTTGACAACCTTTAAACAGTTTTAATAACTATCTCAAAAATTATCGCTCTGATGCAAACAACTGATGAGTTATCTACTTAAATTTGTTGAACAAAACGACTTACGTATTTTAAACATGCTAACCTTTAGCCCGGTAAGCAAATTAAAAAAAAAACCCAATATGTAGGCTACACGAGAACGGAGACGTCGAGTAACCAAAACAAATGCGTTAAACAAATTCGTACACGTTATTTATCAATTTAACTCTAGAATTAAAGGATATACAACGAGAAACAACGTTTGACAACCTTTAAACAGTTTTAATAACTATCTAAAAAATTATCGCTCTGATGCAAACAACTGATGAGTTATCTACTTAAATATGATGAACAAAACGACTTACGTATTTTAAACATGCTAACCTTTAGCCCGGTAAGCAAATTAAAAAAAAAACCCAATATGTAGGCTACACGAGAACGGAGACGTCGACTAACCAAAACAAATGCGTTAAACAAATTCGTACACGTTATTTATCAATTTAACTCTAGAATTAAAGGATATACAACGAGAAACAACGTTTGACAACCTTTAAACAGTTTTAATAACTATCTCAAAAATTATCGCTCTGATGCAAACAACTGATGAGTTATCTACTTAAATTTGTTGAACAAAACGACTTACGTATTTTAAACATGCTAACCCTTAGCCCGGTAAGCAAATTAAAAAAAAACGCAATATGTAGGCTACACGAGAACGGAGACGTCGAGTAACCAAAACAAATGCGTTAAACAAATTCGTACACGTTATTTATCAATTTAACTCTAGAATTAAAGGATATACAACGAGAAACAACGTTTGACAACCTTTAAACAGTTTTAATAACTATCTCAAAAATTATCGCTCTGATGCAAACAACTGATGAGTTATCTACTTAAATTTGTTGAACAAAACGACTTACGTATTTTAAGCATGCTAACCTTTAGCCCGGCAAGCAAATTAAAAAAAAAAAACGCAATATGTAGGCTACACGAGAACGGAGACGTCGAGTAACCAAAACAAATGCGTTAAACAAATTCGTACACGTTATTTATCAATTTAACTCTAGAATTAAAGGATATACAACGAGAAACAACGTTTGACAACCTTTAAACAGTTTTAATAACTATCTCAAAAATTATCGCTCTGATGCAAACAACTGATGAGTTATCTACTTAAATTTGTTGAACAAAACGACTTACGTATTTTAAGCATGCTAACCTTTAGCCCGGTAAGCAAATTAAAAAAAAAGCAATATGTAGGCTACACGAGAACGGAGACGTCGAGTAACCAAAACAAATGCGTTAAACAAATTCGTACACGTTATTTATCAATTTAATTCTAGAATTAAAGGAGATACAACGAGAAACAACGTTTGACAACCTTTAAACAGTTTTAATAACTATCTCAAAAATTATCGCTCTGATGCAACCACTGATGAGTTATCTACTTAAATATGATGAACAAAACGACTTACGTATTTTAAACATGCTAACCTTTAGCCCGGTAAGCAAATTAAAAAAAAACGCAATATGTAGGCTACACGAGAACGGAGACGTCGAGTAACCAAAACAAATGCGTTAAACAAATTCGTACACGTTATTTATCAATTTAACTCTAGAATTAAAGGATATACAACGAGAAACAACGTTTGACAACCTTTAAACAGTTTTAATAACTATCTCAAAAATTATCGCTCTGATGCAAACAACTGATGAGTTATCTACTTAAATTTGATGAACAAAACGACTTACGTATTTTAAACATGCTAACCTTTAGCCCGGTAAGCAAATTAAAAAAAAAAACGCACTATGTAGGCTACACGAGAACGGAGACGTCGAGTAACCAAAACAAATGCGTTAAACAAATTCGTGCACGTTATTTATCAACTTAACTCTAGAATTAAAGGATATACAACGAGAAACAACGTTTGACAACCTTTAAACAGTTTTAATAACTATCTCAAAAATTATCGCTCTGATGCAAATAACTGATGAGTTTTCTACTTAAATATGATGAACAAAAAGACTTACGTATTTTAAACATGCTAACCTTTAGCCCGGTAAGCAAATTAAAAAAAAAACGCAATATGTAGGCTACACGAGAACGGAGACGTCGAGTAACCAAAACAAATGCGTTAAACAAATTCGTACACGTTATTTATCAATTTAACTCTAGAATTAAAGGATATACAACGAGAAACAACGTTTGACAACCTTTAAACAGTTTTAATAACTATCTCAAAAATTATCGCTCTGATGCAAACAACTGATGAGTTATCTACTTAAATTTGTTGAACAAAACGACTTACGTATTTTAAGCATGCTAACCTTTAGCCCGGTAAGCAAATTAAAAAAAACGCAATATGTAGGCTACACGAGAACGGAGACGTCGAGTAACCAAAACAAATGCGTTAAACAAATTCGTACACGTTATTTATCAATTTAACTCTAGAATTAAAGGATATGCAACGAGAAACAACGTTTGACAACCTTTAAACAGTTTTAATAACTATCTCAAAAATTGTCGCTCTGATGCAAACAACTGATGAGTTATCTACTTAAATTTGTTGAACAAAACGACTTACGTATTTTAAGCATGCTAACCTTTAGCCCGGTAAGCAAATTAAAAAAAACGCAATATGTAGGCTACACGAGAACGGAGACTAACCAAAACAAATGCGTTAAACAAATTCGTACACGTTATTTATCAATTTAACTCTAGAATTAAAGGATATACAACGAGAAACAACGTTTGACAACCTTTAAACAGTTTTAATAACTATCTCAAAAATTATCGCTCTGATGCAAACAACTGATGAGTTATCTACTTAAATTTGTTGAACAAAACGACTTACGTATTTTAAGGATGCTAACCTTTAGCCCGGTAAGCAAATTAAAAAAAAACGCAATATGTAGGCTACACGAGAACGGAGACGTCGAGTAACCAAAACAAATGCGTTAAACAAATTCGTACACGTTATTTATCAATTTAACTCTAGAATTAAAGGATATACAACGAGAAACAACGTTTGACAACCTTTAAACAGTTTTAATAACTATCTCAAAAATTATCGCTCTGATGCAAACAACTGATGAGTTATCTACTTAAATATGATGAACAAAACGACTTACGTATTTTAAACATGCTAACCTTTAGCCCGGTAAGCAAATTAAAAAAAAAACGCAATATGTAGGCTACACGAGAACGGAGACGTCGAGTAACCAAAACAAATGCGTTAAACAAATTCGTACACGTTATTTATCAATTTAACTCTAGAATTAAAGGATATACAACGAGAAACAACGTTTGACAACCTTTAAACAGTTTTAATAACTATCTCAAAAATTGTCGCTCTGATGCAAACAACTGATGAGTTATCTACTTAAATATGATGAACAAAAAGACTTACGTATTTTAAACATGCTATCCTTTAGCCCGGTAAGCAAATTAAAAAAAAAAAAACGCAATATGTAGGCTACACGAGAACGGAGACGTCGAGTAACCAAAACAAATGCGTTAAACAAATTCGTACACGTTATTTATCAATTTAACTCTAGAATTAAAGGATATACAACGAGAAACAACGTTTGACAACCTTTAAACAGTTTTAATAACTATCTCAAAAATTATCGCTCTGATGCAAACAACTGATGAGTTATCTACTTAAATATGATGAACAAAACGACTTACGTATTTTAAACATGCTAACGTTTAGCCCGGTAAGCAAATTAAAAAAAAACGCAATATGTAGGCTACACGAGAACGGAGACGTCGAGTAACCAAAACAAATGCGTTAAACAAATTCGTACACGTTATTTATCAATTTAACTCTAGAATTAAAGGATATACAACGAGAAACAACGTTTGACAACCTTTAAACAGTTTTAATAACTATCTCAAAAATTATCGCTCTGATGCAAACAACTGATGAGTTATCTACTTAAATATGATGAAAAAAACGACTTACGTATTTTAAACATGCTAACCTTTAGCCCGGTAAGCAAATTAAAAAAAAAACGCAATATGTAGGCTACACGAGAACGGAGACGTCGAGTAACCCAAATAAATGCGTTAAACAAATTCGTACACGTTATTTATCAATTTAACTCTAGAATTAAAGGATATACAACGAGAAACAACGTTTGACAACCTTTAAACAGTTTTAATAACTATCTCAAAAATTGTCGCTCTGAATAAAACAACTGATGAGTTATCTACTTAAATTTGATGAACAAAACGACTTACGTATTTTAAACATGCTAACCTTTAGCCCGGTAAGCAAATTAAAAAAAAACGCAATATGTAGGCTACACGAGAACGGAGACGTCGAGTAACCAAAACAAATGCGTTAAACAAATTCGTACACGTTATTTATCAATTTAACTCTAGAATTAAAGGATATACAACGAGAAACAACGTTTGACAACCTTTAAACAGTTTTAATAACTATCTCAAAAATTATCGCTCTGATGCAAACAACTGATGAGTTATCTACTTAAATTTGTTGAACAAAACGACTTACGTATTTTAAACATGCTAACCTTTAGCCCGGTAAGCAAATTAAAAAAAAACGCAATATGTAGGCTACACGAGAACGGAGACGTCGAGTAACCAAAACAAATGCGTTAAACAAATTCGTACACGTTATTTATCAATTTAACTCTAGAATTAAAGGATATACAACGAGAAACAACATTTGACAACCTTTAAACAGTTTTAATAACTATCTCAAAAATTATCGCTCTGATGCAAACAACTGATGAGTTATCTACTTAAATTTGTTGAACAAAACGACTTACGTATTTTAAGCATGCTAACCTTTAGCCCGGTAAGCAAGTTAAAAAAAAAAACGCAATATGTAGGCTACACGAGAACGGAGACGTCGAGTAACCAAAACAAATGCGTTAAACAAATTCGTACACGTTATTTATCAATTTAACTCTAGAATTAAAGGATATACAACGAGAAACAACGTTTGACAACCTTTAAACAGTTTTAATAACTATCTCAAAAATTATCGCTCTGATGCAAACAACTGATGAGTTATCTACTTAAATATGATGAACAAAACGACTTACGTATTTTAAACATGCTAACCTTTAGCCCGGTAAGCAAATTAAAAAAAAAACGCAATATGTAGGCTACACGAGAACGGAGACGTCGAGTAACCAAAACAAATGCGTTAAACAAATTCGTACACGTTATTTATCAATTTAACTCTAGAATTAAAGGATATACAACGAGAAACAACGTTTGACAACCTTTAAACAGTTTTAATAACTATCTCAAAAATTATCGCTCTGATGCAAACAACTGATGAGTTATCTACTTAAATTTGTTGAACAAAACGACTTACGTATTTTAAGCATGCTAACCTTTAGCCCGGTAAGCAAATTAAAAAAAACGCAATATGTAGGCTACACGAGAACGGAGACGTCGAGTAACCAAAACAAATGCGTTAAACAAATTCGTACACGTTATTTATCAATTTAACTCTAGAATTAAAGGATATGCAACGAGAAACAACGTTTGACAACCTTTAAACAGTTTTAATAACTATCTCAAAAATTGTCGCTCTGATGCAAACAACTGATGAGTTATCTACTTAAATTTGTTGAACAAAACGACTTACGTATTTTAAGCATGCTAACCTTTAGCCCGGTAAGCAAATTAAAAAAAACGCAATATGTAGGCTACACGAGAACGGAGACTAACCAAAACAAATGCGTTAAACAAATTCGTACACGTTATTTATCAATTTAACTCTAGAATTAAAGGATATACAACGAGAAACAACGTTTGACAACCTTTAAACAGTTTTAATAACTATCTCAAAAATTATCGCTCTGATGCAAACAACTGATGAGTTATCTACTTAAATTTGTTGAACAAAACGACTTACGTATTTTAAGGATGCTAACCTTTAGCCCGGTAAGCAAATTAAAAAAAAACGCAATATGTAGGCTACACGAGAACGGAGACGTCGAGTAACCAAAACAAATGCGTTAAACAAATTCGTACACGTCATTTATCAATTTAACTCTAGAATTAAAGGATATACAACGAGAAACAACGTTTGACAACCTTTAAACAGTTTTAATAACTATCTCAAAAATTATCGCTCTGATGCAAACAACTGATGAGTTATCTACTTAAATATGATGAACAAAACGACTTACGTATTTTAAACATGCTAACCTTTAGCCCGGTAAGCAAATTAAAAAAAAAACGCAATATGTAGGCTACACGAGAACGGAGACGTCGAGTAACCAAAACAAATGCGTTAAACAAATTCGTACACGTTATTTATCAATTTAACTCTAGAATTAAAGGATATACAACGAGAAACAACGTTTGACAACCTTTAAACAGTTTTAATAACTATCTCAAAAATTGTCGCTCTGATGCAAACAACTGATGAGTTATCTACTTAAATATGATGAACAAAAAGACTTACGTATTTTAAACATGCTATCCTTTAGCCCGGTAAGCAAATTAAAAAAAAAAAAACGCAATATGTAGGCTACACGAGAACGGAGACGTCGAGTAACCAAAACAAATGCGTTAAACAAATTCGTACACGTTATTTATCAATTTAACTCTAGAATTAAAGGATATACAACGAGAAACAACGTTTGACAACCTTTAAACAGTTTTAATAACTATCTCAAAAATTATCGCTCTGATGCAAACAACTGATGAGTTATCTACTTAAATATGATGAACAAAACGACTTACGTATTTTAAACATGCTAACGTTTAGCCCGGTAAGCAAATTAAAAAAAAACGCAATATGTAGGCTACACGAGAACGGAGACGTCGAGTAACCAAAACAAATGCGTTAAACAAATTCGTACACGTTATTTATCAATTTAACTCTAGAATTAAAGGATATACAACGAGAAACAACGTTTGACAACCTTTAAACAGTTTTAATAACTATCTCAAAAATTATCGCTCTGATGCAAACAACTGATGAGTTATCTACTTAAATATGATGAAAAAAACGACTTACGTATTTTAAACATGCTAACCTTTAGCCCGGTAAGCAAATTAAAAAAAAAACGCAATATGTAGGCTACACGAGAACGGAGACGTCGAGTAACCCAAATAAATGCGTTAAACAAATTCGTACACGTTATTTATCAATTTAACTCTAGAATTAAAGGATATACAACGAGAAACAACGTTTGACAACCTTTAAACAGTTTTAATAACTATCTCAAAAATTGTCGCTCTGAATAAAACAACTGATGAGTTATCTACTTAAATTTGATGAACAAAACGACTTACGTATTTTAAACATGCTAACCTTTAGCCCGGTAAGCAAATTAAAAAAAAACGCAATATGTAGGCTACACGAGAACGGAGACGTCGAGTAACCAAAACAAATGCGTTAAACAAATTCGTACACGTTATTTATCAATTTAACTCTAGAATTAAAGGATATACAACGAGAAACAACGTTTGACAACCTTTAAACAGTTTTAATAACTATCTCAAAAATTATCGCTCTGATGCAAACAACTGATGAGTTATCTACTTAAATTTGTTGAACAAAACGACTTACGTATTTTAAACATGCTAACCTTTAGCCCGGTAAGCAAATTAAAAAAAAACGCAATATGTAGGCTACACGAGAACGGAGACGTCGAGTAACCAAAACAAATGCGTTAAACAAATTCGTACACGTTATTTATCAATTTAACTCTAGAATTAAAGGATATACAACGAGAAACAACATTTGACAACCTTTAAACAGTTTTAATAACTATCTCAAAAATTATCGCTCTGATGCAAACAACTGATGAGTTATCTACTTAAATTTGTTGAACAAAACGACTTACGTATTTTAAGCATGCTAACCTTTAGCCCGGTAAGCAAGTTAAAAAAAAAAACGCAATATGTAGGCTACACGAGAACGGAGACGTCGAGTAACCAAAACAAATGCGTTAAACAAATTCGTACACGTTATTTATCAATTTAACTCTAGAATTAAAGGATATACAACGAGAAACAACGTTTGACAACCTTTAAACAGTTTTAATAACTATCTCAAAAATTATCGCTCTGATGCAAACAACTGATGAGTTATCTACTTAAATATGATGAACAAAACGACTTACGTATTTTAAACATGCTAACCTTTAGCCCGGTAAGCAAATTAAAAAAAAAACGCAATATGTAGGCTACACGAGAACGGAGACGTCGAGTAACCAAAACAAATGCGTTAAACAAATTCGTACACGTTATTTATCAATTTAACTCTAGAATTAAAGGATATACAACGAGAAACAACGTTTGACAACCTTTAAACAGTTTTAATAACTATCTCAAAAATTATCGCTCTGATGCAAACAACTGATGAGTTATCTACTTAAATTTGATGAACAAAACGACTTACGTATTTTAAACATGCTAACCTTTAGCCCGGTAAGCAAATTAAAAAAAAAAACGCAATATGTAGGCTACACGAGAACGGAGACGTCGAGTAACCAAAACAAATGCGTTAAACAAATTCGTACACGTTATTTATCAATTTAACTCTAGAATTAAAGGATATACAACGAGAAACAACGTTTGACAACCTTTAAACAGTTTTAATAACTATCTCAAAAATTATCGCTCTGATGCAAACAACTGATGAGTTATCTACTTAAATATGATGAACAAAACGACTTACGTATTTTAAACATGCTAACCTTTAGCCCGGTAAGCAAATTAAAAAAAAACGCAATATGTAGGCTACACGAGAACGGAGACGTCGAGTAACCAAAACAAATGCGTTAAACAAATTCGTACACGTTATTTATCAATTTAACTCTAGAATTAAAGGATATACAACGAGAAACAACGTTTGACAACCTTTAAACAGTTTTAATAACTATCTCAAAAATTATCGCTCTGATGCAAACAACTGATGAGTTATCTACTTAAATTTGATGAACAAAACGACTTACGTATTTTAAACATGCTAACCTTTAGCCCGGTAAGCAAATTAAAAAAAAAAAGCAATATGTAGGCTACACGAGAACGGAGACGTCGAGTAACCAAAACAAATGCGTTAAACAAATTCGTACACGTTATTTATCAATTTAACTCTAGAATTAAAGGATATACAACGAGAAACAACGTTTGACAACCTTTAAACAGTTTTAATAACTATCTCAAAAATTATCGCTCTGATGCAAACAACTGATGAGTTATCTACTTAAATATGATGAACAAAACGACTTACGTATTTTAAACATGCTAACCTTTAGCCCGGTAAGCAAATTAAAAAAAAAACGCAATATGTAGGCTACACGAGAACGGAGACGTCGAGTAACCAAAACAAATGCGTTAAACAAATTCGTACACGTTATTTATCAATTTAACTCTAGAATTAAAGGATATACAACGAGAAACAACGTTTGACAACCTTTAAACAGTTTTAATAACTATCTCAAAAATTATCGCTCTGATGCAAACAACTGATGAGTTATCTACTTAAATTTGATGAACAAAACGACTTACGTATTTTAAACATGCTAACCTTTAGCCCGGTAAGCAAATTAAAAAAAAAAACGCAATATGTAGGCTACACGAGAACGGAGACGTCGAGTAACCAAAACAAATGCGTTAAACAAATTCGTAAACGTTATTTATCAATTTAACTCTAGAATTAAAGGATATACAACGAGAAACAACGTTTGACAACCCTTAAACAGTTTTAATAACTATCTCAAAAATTATCGCTCTGATGCAAACAACTGATGAGTTATCTACTTAAATATGATGAACAAAACGACTTACGTATTTTAAACATGCTAACCTTTAGCCTGGTAAGCAAATTAAAAAAAAAAACGTCATATGTAGGCTGCACGAGAACGGAGACGTCGAGTAACCAAAACAAATGCGTTAAACAAATTCGTACACGTTATTTATCAATTTAAGTCTAGAATTAAAGGATATACAACGAGAAACAACGTTTGACAACCTTTAAACAGTTGTAATAACTATCTCAAAAATTATCGCTCTGATGCAAACAACTGATGAGTTATCTACTTAAATATGATGAACAAAACGACTTACGTATTTTAAACATGCTAACCTTTAGCCCGGTAAGCAAATTAAAAAAAAAACGCAATATGTAGGCTACACGAGAACGGAGACGTCGAGTAACCAAAACAAATGCGTTAAACAAATTCGTACACGTTATTTATCAATTTAACTCTAGAATTAAAGGATATACAACGAGAAACAACGTTTGACAACCTTTAAACAGTTTTAATAACTATCTCAAAAATTATCGCTCTGATGCAAACAACTGATGAGTTATCTACTTAAATATGATGAACAAAACGACTTACGTATTTTAAACATGCTAACCTTTAGCCCGGTAAGCAAATTAAAAAAAAAACGCAATATGTAGGCTACACGAGAACGGAGACGTCGAGTAACCAAAACAAATGCGTTAAACAAATTCGTACACGTTATTTATCAATTTAACTCTAGAATTAAAGGATATACAACGAGAAACAACGTTTGACAACCTTTAAACAGTTTTAATAACTATCTCAAAAATTATCGCTCTGATGCAAACAACTGATGAGTTATCTACTTAAATTTGATGAACAAAACGACTTACGTATTTTAAACATGCTAACCTTTAGCCCGGTAAGCAAATTAAAAAAAAAACGCAATATGTAGGCTACACGAGAACGGAGACGTCGAGTAACCAAAACAAATGCGTTAAACAAATTCGTACACGTTATTTATCAATTTAACTCTAGAATTAAAGGATATACAACGAGAAACAACGTTTGACAACCTTTAAACAGTTTTAATAACTATCTCAAAAATTATCGCTCTGATGCAAACAACTGATGAGTTATCAACTTAAATATGATGAACAAAACGACTTACGTATTTTAAACATGCTAACCTTTAGCCCGGTAAGCAAATTAAAAAAAAAAAAGCAATATGTAGGCTACACGAGAACGGAGACGTCGAGTAACCAAAACAAATGCGTTAAACAAATTCGTACACGTTATTTATCAATTTAACTCTAGAATTAAAGGATATACAACGAGAAACAACGTTTGACAACCTTTAAACAGTTTTAATAACTATCTCAAAAATTATCGCTCTGATGCAAACAACTGATGAGTTATCTACTTAAATTTGTTGAACAAAACGACTTACGTATTTTAAACATGCTAACCTTTAGCCCGGTAAGCAAATTAAAAAAAAACGCAATATGTAGGCTACACGAGAACGGAGACGTCGAGTAACCAAAACAAATGCGTTAAACAAATTCGTACACGTTATTTATCAATTTAACTCTAGAATTAAAGGATATACAACGAGAAACAACGTTTGACAACCTTTAAACAGTTTTAATAACTATCTCAAAAATTATCGCTCTGATGCAAACAACTGATGAGTTATCTACTTAAATTTGTTGAACAAAACGACTTACGTATTTTAAGCATGCTAACCTTTAGCCCGGTAAGCAAATTAAAAAAAAAAACGCAATATGTAGGCTACACGAGAACGGAGACGTCTAGTAACCAAAAAAATGCGTTAAACAAATTCGTACACGTTATTTATCAATTTAACTCTAGAATTAAAGGATATACAACGAGAAACAACGTTTGACAACCTTTAAACAGTTTTAATAACTATCTCAAAAATTATCGCTCTGATGCAAACAACTGATGAGTTATCTACTTAAATTTGTTGAACAAAACGACTTACGTATTTTAAGCATGCTAACCTTTAGCCCGGTAAGCAAATTAAAAAAAAAGCAATATGTAGGCTACACGAGAACGGAGACGTCGAGTAACCAAAACAAATGCGTTAAACAAATTCGTACACGTTATTTATCAATTTAATTCTAGAATTAAAGGATATACAACGAGAAACAACGTTTGACAACCTTTAAACAGTTTTAATAACTATCTCAAAAATTATCGCTCTGATGCAAACAACTGATGAGTTATCTACTTAAATATGATGAACAAAACGACTTACGTATTTTAAACATGCTAACCTTTAGCCCGGTAAGCAAATTAAAAAAAAACGCAATATGTAGGCTACACGAGAACGGAGACGTCGAGTAACCAAAACAAATGCGTTAAACAAATTCGTACACGTTATTTATCAATTTAACTCTAGAATTAAAGGATATACAACGAGAAACAACGTTTGACAACCTTTAAACAGTTTTAATAACTATCTCAAAAATTATCGCTCTGATGCAAACAACTGATGAGTTATCTACTTAAATTTGATGAACAAAACGACTTACGTATTTTAAACATGCTAACCTTTAGCCCGGTAAGCAAATTAAAAAAAAAAACGCAATATGTAGGCTACACGAGAACGGAGACGTCGAGTAACCAAAACAAATGCGTTAAACAAATTCGTACACGTTATTTATCAACTTAACTCTAGAATTAAAGGATATACAACGAGAAACAACGTTTGACAACCTTTAAACAGTTTTAATAACTATCTCAAAAATTATCGCTCTGATGCAAACAACTGATGAGTTTTCTACTTAAATATGATGAACAAAAAGACTTACGTATTTTAAACATGCTAACCTTTAGCCCGGTAAGCAAATTAAAAAAAAAACGCAATATGTAGGCTACACGAGAACGGAGACGTCGAGTAACCAAAACAAATGCGTTAAACAAATTCGTACACGTTATTTATCAATTTAACTCTAGAATTAAAGGATATACAACGAGAAACAACGTTTGACAACCTTTAAACAGTTTTAATAACTATCTCAAAAATTGTCGCTCTGATGCAAACAACTGATGAGTTATCTACTTAAATATGATGAACAAAAAGACTTACGTATTTTAAACATGCTAACCTTTAGCCCGGTAAGCAAATTAAAAAAAAAAACGCAATATGTAGGCTACACGAGAACGGAGACGTCGAGTAACCAAAACAAATGCGTTAAACAAATTCGTACACGTTATTTATCAATCTAACTCTAGAATTAAAGGATATACAACGAGAAACAACGTTTGACAACCTTTAAACAGTTTTAATAACTATCTCAAAAATTATCGCTCTGATGCAAACAACTGATGAGTTATCTACTTAAATATGATGAACAAAACGACTTACGTATTTTAAACATGCTAACGTTTAGCCCGGTAAGCAAATTAAAAAAAAAACGCAATATGTAGGCTACACGAGAACGGAGACGTCGAGTAACCAAAACAAATGCGTTAAACAAATTCGTACACGTTATTTATCAATTTAACTCTAGAATTAAAGGATATACAACGAGAAACAACGTTTGACAACCTTTAAACAGTTTTAATAACTATCTCAAAAATTATCGCTCTGATGCAAACTGATGAGTTATCTACTTAAATTTGATGAACAAAACGACTTACGTATTTTAAACATGCTAACCTTTAGCCCGGTAAGCAAATTAAAAAAAAAACGCAATATGTAGGCTACACGAGAACGGAGACGTCGAGTAACCAAAACAAATGTGTTAAACAAATTCGTACACGTTATTTATCAATTTAACTCTAGAATTAAAGGATATACAACGAGAAACAACGTTTGACAACCTTTAAACAGTTTTAATAACTATCTCAAAAATTATCGCTCTGATGCAAACAACTGATGAGTTATCTACTTAAATATGATGAACAAAACGACTTACGTATTTTAAGCATGCTAACCTTTAGCCCGGTAAGCAAATTAAAAAAAAAACGCAATATGTAGGCTACACGAGAACGGAGACGTCGAGTAACCAAAACAAATGCGTTAAACAAATTCGTACACGTTATTTATCAATTTAACTCTAGAATTAAAGGATATACAACGAGAAACAACGTTTGACAACCTTTAAACAGTTTTAATAACTATCTCAAAAATTATCGCTCTGATGCAAACAACTGATGAGTTATCTACTTAAATATGATGAACAAAACGACTTACGTATTTTAAACATGCTAACCTTTAGCCCGGTAAGCAAATTAAAAAAAAAAACGCAATATGTAGGCTACACGAGAACGGAGACGTCGAGTAACCAAAACAAATGCGTTAAAAAAATTCGTACACGTTATTTATCAATTTAACTCTAGAATTAAAGGATATACAACGAGAAACAACGTTTGACAACCTTTAAACAGTTTTAATAACTATCTCAAAAATTATCGCTCTGATGCAAACAACTGATGAGTTATCTACTTAAATTTGATGAACAAAACGACTTACGTATTTTAAACATGCTAACCTTTAGCCCGGTAAGCAAATTAAAAAAAAAACGCAATATGTAGGCTACACGAGAACGGAGACGTCGAGTAACCAAAACAAATGCGTTAAACAAATTCGTACACGTTATTTATCAATTTAACTCTAGAATTAAAGGATATACAACGAGAAACAACGTTTGACAACCTTTAAACAGTTTTAATAACTATCTCAAAAATTATCGCTCTGATGCAAACAACTGATGAGTTATCAACTTAAATATGATGAACAAAACGCTTACGTATTTTAAACATGCTAACCTTTAGCCCGGTAAGCAAATTAAAAAAAAAAACGCAATATGTAGGCTACACCAGAACGGAGACGTCGAGTAACCAAAACAAATGCGTTAAACAAATTCGTACACGTTATTTATCAATTTAACTCTAGAATTAAAGGATATACAACGAGAAACAACGTTTGACAACCTTTAAACAGTTTTAATAACTATCTCAAAAATTATCGCTCTGATGCAAACAACTGATGAGTTATCTACTTAAATTTGTTGAACAAAACGACTTACGTATTTTAAACATGCTAACCTTTAGCCCGGTAAGCAAATTAAAAAAAAACGCAATATGTAGGCTACACGAGAACGGAGACGTCGAGTAACCAAAACAAATGCGTTAAACAAATTCGTACACGTTATTTATCAATTTAACTCTAGAATTAAAGGATATACAACGAGAAACAACGTTTGACAACCTTTAAACAGTTTTAATAACTATCTCAAAAATTATCGCTCTGATGCAAACTACTGATGAGTTATCTACTTAAATTTGTTGAACAAAACGACTTACGTATTTTAAACATGCTAACCTTTAGCCCGGTAAGCAAATTAAAAAAAAAAAAAACGCAATATGTAGGCTACACGAGAACGGAGACGTCGAGTAACCAAAACAAATGCGTTAAACAAATTCGTACACGTTATTTATCAATTTAACTCTAGAATTAAAGGATATACAACGAGAAACAACGTTTGACAACCTTTAAACAGTTTTAATAACTATCTCAAAAATTATCGCTCTGATGCAAACAACTGATGAGTTATCTACTTAAATATGATGAACAAAACGACTTACGTATTTTAAACATGCTAACCTTTAGCCCGGTAAGCAAATTAAAAAAAAAACGCAATATGTAGGCTACACGAGAACGGAGACGTCGAGTAACCAAAACAAATGAGTTAAACAAATTCGTACACGTTATTTATCAATTTAACTCTAGAATTAAAGGATATACAACGAGAAACAACGTTTGACAACCTTTAAACAGTTTTAATAACTATCTCAAAAATTATCGCTCTGATGCAAACAACTGATGAGTTATCTACTTAAATTTGATGAACAAAACGACTTACGTATTTTAAACATGCTAACCTTTAGCCCGGTAAGCAAATTAAAAAAAAAAAACGCAATATGTAGGCTACACGAGAACGGAGACGTCGAGTAACCAAAACAAATGCGTTAAACAAATTCGTACACGTTATTTATCAATTTAACTCTAGAATTAAAGGATATACAACGAGAAACAACGTTTGACAACCTTTAAACAGTTTTAATAACTATCTCAAAAATTATCGCTCTGATGCAAACAACTGATGAGTTATCTACTTAAATATGATGAACAAAACGACTTACGTATTTTAAACATGCTAACCTTTAGCCCGGTAAGCAAATTAAAAAAAAACGCAATATGTAGGCTACACGAGAACGGAGACGTCGAGTAACCAAAACAAATGCGTTAAACAAATTCGTACACGTTATTTATCAATTTAACTCTAGAATTAAAGGATATACAACGAGAAACAACGTTTGACAACCTTTAAACAGTTTTAATAACTATCTCAAAAATTATCGCTCTGATGCAAACAACTGATGAGTTATCTACTTAAATTTGATGAACAAAACGACTTACGTATTTTAAACATGCTAACCTTTAGCCCGGTAAGCAAATTAAAAAAAAAAAGCAATATGTAGGCTACACGAGAACGGAGACGTCGAGTAACCAAAACAAATGCGTTAAACAAATTCGTACACGTTATTTATCAATTTAACTCTAGAATTAAAGGATATACAACGAGAAACAACGTTTGACAACCTTTAAACAGTTTTAATAACTATCTCAAAAATTATCGCTCTGATGCAAACAACTGATGAGTTATCTACTTAAATATGATGAACAAAACGACTTACGTATTTTAAACATGCTAACCTTTAGCCCGGTAAGCAAATTAAAAGAAAAACGCAATATGTAGGCTACACGAGAACGGAGACGTCGAGTAACCAAAACAAATGCGTTAAACAAATTCGTACACGTTATTTATCAATTTAACTCTAGAATTAAAGGATATACAACGAGAAACAACGTTTGACAACCTTTAAACAGTTTTAATAACTATCTCAAAAATTATCGCTCTGATGCAAACAACTGATGAGTTATCTACTTAAATTTGATGAACAAAACGACTTACGTATTTTAAACATGCTAACCTTTAGCCCGGTAAGCAAATTAAAAAAAAAACGCAATATGTAGGCTACACGAGAACGGAGACGTCGAGTAACCAAAACAAATGCGTTAAACAAATTCGTACACGTTATTTATCAATTTAACTCTAGAATTAAAGGATATACAACGAGAAACAACGTTTGACAACCTTTAAACAGTTTTAATAACTATCTCAAAAATTATCGCTCTGATGCAAACAACTGATGAGTTATCTACTTAAATATGATGAACAAAACGACTTACGTATTTTAAACATGCTAACCTTTAGCCCGGTAAGCAAATTAAAAAAAAACGCAATATGTAGGCTACACGAGAACGGAGACGTCGAGTAACCAAAACAAATGCGTTAAACAAATTCGTACACGTTATTTATCAATTTAACTCTAGAATTAAAGGATATACAACGAGAAACAACGTTTGACAACCTTTTAACAGTTTTAATAACTATCTCAAAAATTATCGCTCTGATGCAAACAACTGATGAGTTATCTACTTAAATTTGATGAACAAAACGACTTACGTATTTTAAACATGCTAACCTTTAGCCCGGTAAGCAAATTTAAAAAAAAAAGCAATATGTAGGCTACACGAGAACGGAGACGTCGAGTAACCAAAACAAATGCGTTAAACAAATTCGTACACGTTATTTATCAATTTAACTCTAGAATTAAAGGATATACAACGAGAAACAACGTTTGACAACCTTTAAACAGTTTTAATAACTATCTCAAAAATTATCGCTCTGATGCAAACAACTGATGAGTTATCTACTTAAATATGATGAACAAAACGACTTACGTATTTTAAACATGCTAACCTTTAGCCCGGTAAGCAAATTAAAAAAAAAACGCAATACGTAGGCTACACGAGAACGGAGACGTCGAGTAACCAAAACAAATGCGTTAAACAAATTCGTACACGTTATTTATCAATTTAACTCTAGAATTAAAGGATATACAACGAGAAACAACGTTTGACAACCTTTAAACAGTTTTAATAACTATCTCAAAAATTATCGCTCTGATGCAAACAACTGATGAGTTATCTACTTAAATTTGATGAACAAAACGACTTACGTATTTTAAACATGCTAACCTTTAGCCCGGTAAGCAAATTAAAAAAAAAAACGCAATATGTAGGCTACACGAGAACGGAGACGTCGAGTAACCAAAACAAATGCGTTAAACAAATTCGTACACGTTATTTATCAATTTAACTCTAGAATTAAAGGATATACAACGAGAAACAACGTTTGACAACCCTTAAACAGTTTTAATAACTATCTCAAAAATTATCGCTCTGATGCAAACAACTGATGAGTTATCTACTTAAATATGATGAACAAAACGACTTACGTATTTTAAACATGCTAACCTTTAGCCCGGTAAGCAAATTAAAAAAAAAACGCAATATGTAGGCTACACGAGAACGGAGACGTCGAGTAACCAAAACAAATGCGTTAAACAAATTCGTACACGTTATTTATCAATTTAACTCTAGAATTAAAGGATATACAACGAGAAACAACGTTTGACAACCTTTAAACAGTTTTAATAACTATCTCAAAAATTATCGCTCTGATGCAAACAACTGATGAGTTATCTACTTAAATTTGATGAACAAAACGACTTACGTATTTTAAACATGCTAACCTTTAGCCCGGTAAGCAAATTAAAAAAAAAACGCAATATGTAGGCTACACGAGAACGGAGACGTCGAGTAACCAAAACAAATGCGTTAAACAAATTCGTACACGTTATTTATCAATTTAACTCTAGAATTAAAGGATATACAACGAGAAACAACGTTTGACAACCCTTAAACGGTTTTAATAACTATCTCAAAAATTATCGCTCTGATGCAAACAACTGATGAGTTATCTACTTAAATATGATGAACAAAAACGACTTACGTATTTTAAACATGCTAACCTTTAGCCCGGTAAGCAAATTAAAAAAAAAACGCAATATGTAGGCTACGCGAGAACGGAGACGTCGAGTAACCAAAACAAATGCGTTAAACAAATTCGTACACGTTATTTATCAATTTAACTCTAGAATTAAAGGATATACAACGAGAAACAACGTTTGACAACCTTTAAACAGTTTTAATAACTATCTCAAAAACTGATGCAAACAACTGATGAGTTATCTACTTAAATATGATGAACAAAACGACTTACGTATTTTAAACATGCTAACCTTTAGCCCGGTAAGCAAATTAAAAAAAAAACGCAATATGTAGGCTACACCAGAACGGAGACGTCGAGTAACCAAAACAAATGCGTTAAACAAATTCGTACACGTTATTTATCAATTTAACTCTAGAATTAAAGGATATACAACGAGAAACAACGTTTGACAATCTTTAAACAGTTTTAATAACTATCTCAAAAATTGTCGCTCTGATGCAAACAACTGATGAGTTATCTACTTAAATTTGTTGAACAAAACGACTTACGTATTTTAAGCATGCTAACCTTTAGCCCGGTAAGCAAATTAAAAAAAACGCAATATGTAGGCTACACGAGAACGGAGACGTCGAGTAACCAAAACAAATGCGTTAAACAAATTCGTACACGTTATTTATCAATTTAACTCTAGAATTAAAGGATATACAACGAGAAACAACGTTTGACAACCTTTAAACAGTTTTAATAACTATCTCAAAAATTGTCGCTCTGATTCAAACAACTGATGAGTTATCTACTTAAATATGATGAACAAAAAGACTTACGTATTTTAAACATGCTAACCTTTAGCCCGGTAAGCAAATTAAAAAAAAAACGCAATATGTAGGCTACACGAGAACGGAGACGTCGAGTAACCAAAACAAATGCGTTAAACAAATTCGTACACGTTATTTATCAATTTAACTCTAGAATTAAAGGATATACAACGAGAAACAACGTTTGACAACCTTTAAACAGTTTTAATAACTATCTCAAAAATTATCGCTCTGATGCAAACAACTGATGAGTTATCTACTTAAATATGATGAACAAAACGACTTACGTATTTTAAACATGCTAACCTTTAGCCCGGTAAGCAAATTAAAAAAAAAACGCAATATGTAGGCTACACGAGAACGGAGACGTCGAGTAACCAAAACAAATGCGTTAAACAAATTCGTACACGTTATTTATCAATTTAACTCTAGAATTAAAGGATATACAACGAGAAACAACGTTTGACAACCTTTAAACAGTTTTAATAACTATCTCAAAAAATTGTCGCTCTGATGCAAACAACTGATGAGTTATCTACTTAAATATGATGAACAAAAAGACTTACGTATTTTAAACATGCTAACCTTTAGCCCGGTAAGCAAATTAAAAAAAAAACGCAATATGTAGGCTACACGAGAACGGAGACGTCGAGTAACCAAAACAAATGCGTTAAACAAATTCGTACACGTTATTTATCAATTTAACTCTAGAATTAAAGGATATACAACGAGAAACAACGTTTGACAACCTTTAAACAGTTTTAATAACTATCTCAAAAATTATCGCTCTGATGCAAACAACTGATGAGTTATCTACTTAAATATGATGAACAAAACGACTTACGTATTTTAAACATGCTAACCTTTAGCCCAGTAAGCAAATTAAAAAAAAAAAACGCAATATGTAGGCTACACGAGAACGGAGACGTCGAGTAACCAAAACAAATGCGTTAAACAAATTCGTACACGTTATTTATCAATTTAACTCTAGAATTAAAGGATATACAACGAGAAACAACGTTTGACAACCTTTAAAGAGTTTTAATAACTATCTCAAAAATTATCGCTCTGATGCAAACAACTGATGAGTTATCTACTTAAATATGATGAACAAAACGACTTACGTATTTTAAACATGCTAACCTTTAGCCCGGTAAGCAAATTAAAAAAAAACGCAATATGTAGGCTACACCAGAACGGAGACGTCGAGTAACCAAAACAAATGCGTTAAACAAATTCGTACACGTTATTTATCAATTTAACTCTAGAATTAAAGGATATACAACGAGAAACAACGTTTGACAATCTTTAAACAGTTTTAATAACTATCTCAAAAATTGTCGCTCTGATGCAAACAACTGATGAGTTATCTACTTAAATTTGTTGAACAAAACGACTTACGTATATTAAGCATGCTAACCTTTAGCCCGGTAAGCAAATTAAAAAAAAACGCAATATGTAGGCTACACGAGAACGGAGACGTCGAATAACCAAAACAAATGCGTTAAACAAATTCGTACACGTTATTTATCAATTTAACTCTAGAATTAAAGGATATACAACGAGAAACAACGTTTGACAACTTTTAAACAGTTTTAATAACTATCTCAAAAATTGTCGCTCTGATGCAAACAACTGATGAGTTATCTACTTAAATATGATGAACAAAAAGACTTACGTATTTCAAACATGCTAACCTTTAGCCCGGTAAGCAAATTAAAAAAAAAACGCAATATGTAGGCTACACGAGAACGGAGACGTCGAGTAACCAAAACAAATGCGTTAAACAAATTCGTACACGTTATTTATCAATTTAACTCTAGAATTAAAGGATATACAACGAGAAACAACGTTTGACAACCTTTAAACAGTTTTAATAACTATCTCAAAAATTATCGCTCTGATGCAAACAACTGATGAGTTATCTACTTAAATATGATGAACAAAACGACTTACGTATTTTAAACATGCTAACCTTTAGCCCGGTAAGCAAATTAAAAAAAAAAACGCAATATGTAGGCTACACGAGAACGGAGACGTCGAGTAACCAAAACAAATGCGTTAAACAAATTCGTACACGTTATTTATCAATTTAACTCTAGAATTAAAGGATATACAACGAGAAACAACGTTTGACAACCTTTAAACAGTTTTAATAACTATCTCAAAAATTGTCGCTCTGATGCAAACAACTGATGAGTTATCTACTTAAATATGATGAACAAAAAGACTTACGTATTTTAAACATGCTAACCTTTAGCCCGGTAAGCAAATTAAAAAAAAACGCAATATGTAGGCTACACGAGAACGGAGACGTCGAGTAACCAAAACAAATGCGTTAAACAAATTCGTACACGTTATTTATCAATTTAACTCTAGAATTAAAGGATATACAACGAGAAACAACGTTTGACAACCTTTAAACAGTTTTAATAACTATCTCAAAAATTATCGCTCTGATGCAAACAACTGATGAGTTATCTACTTAAATATGATGAACAAAACGACTTACGTATTTTAAACATGCTAACCTTTAGCCCGGTAAGCAAATTTAAAAAAAAACGCAATATGTAGGCTACACGAGAACGGAGACGTCGAGTAACCAAAACAAATGCGTTAAACAAATTCGTACACGTTATTTATCAATTTAACTCTAGAATTAAAGGATATACAACGAGAAACAACGTTTGACAACCTTTAAACAGTTTTAATAACTATCTCAAAAATTATCGCTCTGATGCAAACAACTGATGAGTTATCTACTTAAATTTGTTGTACAAAACGACTTACGTATTTTAAGCATGCTAACCTTTAGCCCGGTAAGCAAATTAAAAAAAAACGCAATATGTAGGCTACACGAGAACGGAGACGTCGAGTAACCAAAACAAATGCGTTAAACAAATTCGTACACGTTATTTATCAATTTAACTCTAGAATTAAAGGATATACAACGAGAAACAACGTTTGACAACCTTTAAACAGTTTTAATAACTATCTCAAAAATTATCGCTCTGATGCAAACAACTGATGAGTTATCTACTTAAATATGATGAACAAAACGACTTACGTATTTTAAACATGCTAACCTTTAGCCCAATAAGCAAATTAAAAAAAAAACGCAATATGTAGGCTACACGAGAACGGAGACGTCGAGTAACCAAAACAAATGCGTTAAACAAATTCGTACACGTTATTTATCAATTTAACTCTAGAATTAAAGGATATACAACGAGAAACAACGTTTGACAACCTTTAAAGAGTTTTAATAACTATCTCAAAAATTATCGCTCTGATGCAAACAACTGATGAGTTATCTACTTAAATATGATGAACAAAACGACTTACGTATTTTAAACATGCTAACCTTTAGCCCGGTAAGCAAATTAAAAAAAAAACGCAATATGTAGGCTACACCAGAACGGAGACGTCGAGTAACCAAAACAAATGCGTTAAACAAATTCGTACACGTTATTTATCAATTTAACTCTAGAATTAAAGGATATACAACGAGAAACAACGTTTGACAATCTTTAAACAGTTTTAATAACTATCTCAAAAATTGTCGCTCTGATGCAAACAACTGATGAGTTATCTACTTAAATTTGTTGAACAAAACGACTTACGTATTTTAAGCATGCTAACCTTTAGCCCGGTAAGCAAATTAAAAAAAAACGCAATATGTAGGCTACACGAGAACGGAGACGTCGAGTAACCAAAACAAATGCGTTAAACAAATTCGTACACGTTATTTATCAATTTAACTCTAGAATTAAAGGATATACAACGAGAAACAACGTTTGACAACCTTTAAACAGTTTTAATAACTATCTCAAAAATTATCGCTCTGATGCAAACAACTGATGAGTTATCTACTTAAATTTGATGAACAAAACGACTTACGAATTTTAAACATGCTAACCTTTAGCCCGGTAAGCAAATTAAAAAAAAAAAACGCAATATGTAGGCTACACGAGAACGGAGACGTCGAGTAACCAAAACAAATGCGTTAAACAAATTCGTACACGTTATTTATCAATTTAACTCTAGAATTAAAGGATATACAACGAGAAACAACGTTTGACAACCTTTAAACAGTTTTAATAACTATCTCAAAAATTATCGCTCTGATGCAAACAACTGATGAGTTATCTACTTAAATATGATGAACAAAACGACTTACGTATTTTAAACATGCTAACCTTTAGCCCGGTAAGCAAATTAAAAAAAAAACGCAATATGTAGGCTACACGAGAACGGAGACGTCGAGTAACCAAAACAAATGCGTTAAACAAATTCGTACACGTTATTTATCAATTTAGCTCTAGAATTAAAGTATATACAACGTGAAACAACGCTTGACAACCTTTAAACAGTTTTAGTAACTATCTCAAAAATTATCGCTCTGATGCAAACAACTGATGAGTTATCTACTTAAATTTGTTGAACAAAACGACTTACGTATTTTAAGCATGCTAACCTTTAGCCCGGTAAGCAAATTAAAAAAAAAAAACGCAATATGTAGGCTACACGAGAACGGAGACGTCGAGTAACCAAAACAAATGCGTTAAACAAATTCGTACACGTTATTTATCAATTTAACTCTAGAATTAAAGGATATACAACGAGAAACAACGTTTGACAACCTTTAAACAGTTTGAATAACTATCTCAAAAATTATCGCTCTGATGCAAACAACTGATGAGTTATCTACTTAAATATGATGAACAAAACGACTTACGTATTTTAAACATGCTAACCTTTAGCCCGGTAAGCAAATTAAAAAAAAAACGCAATATGTAGGCTACACGAGAACGGAGACGTCGAGTAACCAAAACAAATTCGTTAAACCAATTCGTACACGTTATTTATCAATTTAACTCTAGAATTAAAGGATATACAACGAGAAACAACGTTTGACAACCTTTAAACAGTTTTAATAACTATCTCAAAAATTATCGCTCTGATGCAAACAACTGATGAGTTATCTACTTAAATTTGATGAACAAAACGACTTACGTATTTTAAACATGCTAACCTTTAGCCCGGCAAGCAAATTAAAAAAAAACGCAATATGTAGGCTACACGAGAACGGAGACGTCGAGTAACCAAAAAAAATGCGTTAAACAAATTCGTACACGTTATTTATCAATTTAACTCTAGAATTAAAGGATATACAACGAGAAACAACGTTTGACAACCTTTAAACAGTTTTAATAACTATCTCAAAAATTATCGCTCTGATGCAAACAACTGATGAGTTATCTACTTAAATTTGTTGAACAAAACGACTTACGTATTTTAAACATGCTAACCTTTAGCCCGGTAAGCAAATTAAAAAAAAAACGCAATATGTGGGCTACACGAGAACGGAGACGTCGAGTAACCAAAACAAATGCGTTAAACAAATTCGTACACGTTATTTATCAATTTAACTCTAGAATTAAAGGATATACAACGAGAAACAACGTTTGACAACCTTTAAACAGTTTTAATAACTATCTCAAAAATTATCGCTCTGATGCAAACAACTGATGAGTTATCTACTTAAATTTGATGAACAAAACGACTTACGTATTTTAAACATGCTAACCTTTAGCCCGGTAAGCAAATTAAAAAAAAAACGCAATATGTAGGCTACACGAGAACGGAGACGTCGAGTAACCAAAACAAATGCGTTAAACAAATTCGTACACGTTATTTATCAATATAACTCTAGAATTAAAGGATATACAACGAGAAACAACGTTTGACAACCTTTAAACAGTTTTAATAACTATCTCAAAAATTGTCGCTCTGATGCAAACAACTGATGAGTTATCTACTTAAATTTGTTGAAAAAAACGACTTACGTATTTTAAACATGCTAATCATTAGCCCGGTAAGCAAATTAAAAAAAAAACGCAATATGTGGGCTACACGAGAACGGAGACGTCCAGTAACCAAAACAAATGCGTTAAACAAATTCGTACACGTTATTTATCAATTTAACTCTAGAATTAAAGGATATACAACGAGAAACAACGTTTGACAACCTTTAAACAGTTTTAATAACTATCTCAAAAATTGTCGCTCTGATGCAAACAACTGATGAGTTATCTACTTAAATTTGATGAACAAAACGACTTACGTATTTTAAACATGCTAACCTTTAGCCCGGTAAGCAAATTAAAAAAAAAAACGCAATATGTAGGCTACACGAGAACGGAGACGTCGAGTAACCAAAACAAATGCGTTAAACAAATTCGTACACGTTATTTATCAATTTAACTCTAGAATTAAAGGATATACAACGAGAAACAACGTTTGACAACCTTTAAACAGTTTTAATAACTATCTCAAAAATTATCGCTCTGATGCAAACAACTGATGAGTTATCTACTTAAATTTGATGAACAAAACGACTTACGTATTTTAAACATGCTAACCTTTAGCCCGGTAAGCAAATTAAAAAAAAAACGCAATATGTAGGCTACACGAGAACGGAGACGTCGAGTAACCAAAACAAATGGCGTTAAACAAATGCGTACACGTTATTTATCAATTTAACTCTAGAATTAAAGGATATACAGCGAGAAACAACGTTTGACAACCTTTAAACAGTTTTAATAACTATATCAAAAATTATCGCTCTGATGCAAACAACTGATGAGTTATCTACTTAAATTTGATCAACAAAACGACTTACGTATTTTAAACTTGCTAACCTTTAGCCCGGTAAGCAAATTAAAAAAAAAAACGCAATATGTAGGCTACACGAGAACGGAGACGTCGAGTAACCAAAACAAATGCGTTAAAGAAATTCGTACACGTTATTTATCAATTTAACTCTAGAATTAAAGGATATACAACGAGAAACAACGTTTGACAACCTTTAAACAGTTTTAATAACTATCTCAAAAATTATCGCTCTGATGCAACAACTGATGAGTTATCTACTTAAATTTGTTGAACAAAACGACTTACGTATTTTAAGCATGCTAACCTTTAGCCCGGTAAGCAAATTAAAAAAAACGCAATATGTAGGCTACACGAGAACGGATACGTCGAGTAACCAAAACAAATGCGTTAAACAAATTCGTACACGTTATTTATCAATTTAACTCTAGAATTAAAGGATATACAACGAGAAACAACGTTTGACAACCTTTAAACAGTTTTAATAACTATCTCAAAAATTATCGCTCTGATGCAAACAACTGATGAGTTATCTACTTAAATTTGATGAACAAAACGACTTACGTATTTTAAACATGCTAACCTTTAGCCCGGTAAGCAAATTAAAAAAAAAACGCAATATGTAGGCTACACGAGAACGGAGACGTCGAGTAACCAAAACAAATGCGTTAAACAAATTCGTACACGTTATTTATCAATTTAACTCTTGAATTAAAGGATATACAACGAGAAACAACGTTTGACAACCTTTAAACAGTTTTAATAACTATCTCAAAAATTGTCGCTCTCTGATGCAAACAACTGATGAGTTATCTACTTAAATTTGATGAACAAAACGACTTACGTATTTTAAACATGCTAACCTTTAGCCCGGTAAGCAAATTAAAAAAAAAACGCAATATGTAGGCTACACGAGAACGGAGACGTCGAGTAACCAAAACAAATGCGTTAAACAAATGCGTACACGTTATTTATCAATTTAACTCTAGAATTAAAGGATATACAGCGAGAAACAACGTTTGACAACCTTTAAACAGTTTTAATAACTATCTCAAAAATTATCGCTCTGATGCAAACAACTGATGAGTTATCTACTTAAATTTGATGAACAAAACGACTTACGTATTTTAAACATGCTAACCTTTAGCCCGGTAAGCAAATTAAAAAAAAAAAGCAATATGTAGGCTACACGAGAACGGAGACGTCGAGTAACCAAAACAAATGCGTTAAACAAACTCGTACACGTTATTTATCAATTTAACTCTAGAATTAAAGGATATACAACGAGAAACAACGTTTGACAACCTTTAAACAGTTTTAATAACTATCTCAAAAATTATCGCTCTGATGCAAACAACTGATGAGTTATCTACTTAAATTTGATGAACAAAACGACTTACGTATTTTAAACATGCTAACCTTTAGCCCGGTAAGCAAATTAAAAAAAAAACGCAATATGTAGGCTACACGAGAACGGAGACGTCGAGTAACCAAAACAAATGCGTTAAACAAATGCGTACACGTTATTTATCAATTTAACTCTAGAATTAAAGGATATACAGCGAGAAACAACGTTTGACAACCTTTAAACAGTTTTAATAACTATCTCAAAAATTATCGCTCTGATGCAAACAACTGATGAGTTATCTACTTAAATTTGATGAACAAAACGACTTACGTATTTTAAGCATGCTAACCTTTAGCCCGGTAAGCAAATTAAAAAAAACGCAATATGTAGGCTACACGAGAACGGATACGTCGAGTACCCAAAACAAATGCGTTAAACAAATTCGTACACGTTATTTATCAATTTAACTCTAGAATTAAAGGATATACAACGAGAAACAACGTTTGACAACCTTTAAACAGTTTTAATAACTATCTCAAAAATTATCGCTCTGATGCAAACAACTGATGAGTTATCTACTTAAATTTGATGAACAAAACGACTTACGTATTTTAAACATGCTAACCTTTAGCCCGGTAAGCAAATTAAAAAAAAAACGCAATATGTAGGCTACACGAGAACGGAGACGTCGAGTAACCAAAACAAATGCGTTAAACAAATGCGTACACGTTATTTATCAATTTAACTCTAGAATTAAAGGATATACAGCGAGAAACAACGTTTGACAACCTTTAAACAGTTTTAATAACTATCTCAAAAATTATCGCTCTGATGCAAACAACTGATGAGTTATCTACTTAAATTTGTTGAACAAAACGACTTACGTATTTTAAGCATGCTAACCTTTAGCCCGGTAAGCAAATTAAAAAAACGCAATATGTAGGCTACACGAGAACGGATACGTCGAGTAACCAAAACAAATGCGTTAAACAAATTCGTACACGTTATTTATCAATTTAACTCTAGAATTAAAGGATATACAACGAGAAACAACGTTTGACAACCTTTAAACAGTTTTAATAACTATCTCAAAAATTATCGCTCTGATGCAAACAACTGATGAGTTATCTACTTAAATTTGATGAACAAAACGACTTACGTATTTTAAACATGCTAACCTTTAGCCCGGTAAGCAAATTAAAAAAAAAACGCAATATGTAGGCTACACGAGAACGGAGACGTCGAGTAACCAAAACAAATGCGTTAAACAAATTCGTACACGTTATTTATCAATTTAACTCTTGAATTAAAGGATATACAACGAGAAACAACGTTTGACAACCTTTAAACAGTTTTAATAACTATCTCAAAAATTGTCGCTCTGATGCAAACAACTGATGAGTTATCTACTCAAGTTTGTTGAACAAAACGACTTACTTATTTTAAGCATGCTAACCTTTAGCCCGGTAAGCAAATTAAAAAAAAAAAAACGCAATATGTAGGCTACACGAGAACGGAGACGTCGAGTAACCAAAACAAATGAGCTAAACAAATTCGTACACGTTATTTATCAATTTAACTCTAGAATTAAAGGATATACAACGAGAAA